>NC_134357.1:158481886-158499386 GCF_048569485.1 Anomaloglossus baeobatrachus | reverse complement strand
CTAATCCCATTATTACCCAGCGGGCCACCTGTCACTAGGGCAGCTGAGAGTTGGATACAGCGCCAGAAGATGGCGCTTCTATGAAAGCGCCATTTTCTGGGGTGGCTGCAGACTGCAATTCACAGCAGGGGTGCCCAGAAAGCTTGGGCACCCTGAGCTGCAGATTCCAATCCCCAGCTGCCTAGTTGTACCTGGCTGGACACAAAAATTGGGCGAAGCCCACGTCATTTTTTTTTAATTATTTCATGAAATTCATGGAATAATTAAAAAAAAAGGGCTTCCCTATATTTCCCTATATTTTTGGTTCACAGCCGGGTACAACTAGGCAGCTAGGGGTTGCGGGAAGCCCGTAGCTGCCTGCTGAACCTGGCTAGCATACAAAAACATGGCGAAGCCCATGTAATTTTTTTGGAGGGCCAAAAACTCCTGCATACAGTCCTGGATGGAGTATGCTGAGCCTTCTAGTTCTGCAGCTGCTGTCTGCTCTCTGTCTGTATGGAGGAGAGCAGACAGCAGCTGCAGAACTACAAGGCTCAGCATGCTCCATTCACTAGAGTATGCAGGAGAGCAGACAGCAGCTGCAGAACGACAAGGCTCAGCATGCTCCATTCACTAGTGTATGCAGGAGAGCAGACAGCAGCTGCAGAACTACAAGGCTCAGCATACTCCATCCAGGATTGTATGCAGGAGTTTTTTTCCCCACCCCAAAAAGCCAGGTACGGCTGCCCCCACACCTGCCTATTTGTACCCGGCTGGGAACTAAAAAAATAGGGAAGCCTTTTTTTAATTATTTCATGAATTTCATGAAATAATTAAAAAAAAAAATCAACATAGGCTTCTCCCCATTTTTGTGTCCAGCCAGGTACAAGTAGGCAGCTGTGGATTGGAATCCGCAGCACAGGTTGGCCCAAGGTTTCTGGGCGCCTCTGCTTCGAGTTGCACCCCAGAAAATGGCGCTTTTATAGAAGCGCCATCATTTGGCGCTGTATTCAACTCTTCCAGCAGCCCTGAAGCCGGGTGGCTTGCTATATAATGATGAGTTAATACTAGCTTTCTTTTACAAGCTAGTATTAAGCCAGAGATCATTAATGTCAGGCAAATTTAGGAATCTCCAATAAAGGGTTAAAAAAAAGGACACCACAGAGAGAAAAAATACTTTAATAGAAATAAATACACAGACACACTTAGAGACTCCATGTTTATTACTCCCTGTCATCCATCCTCGATCCTGCTCTTCTGACTTCTGTCTCCTTCAACTTATGCAGCTCTGCTACATCAGGCAGCACAGCATGGGAGGAAGAACGCTGTTGCTTCCCATGCAGTCTATTCACTCGGTGAGTGAGCAGCAGCTGCGTGCTGTAAGTGGTAACAGACGGGTTACCATAGCAACGGTGCTCCGGTCACATAATTCCCGGTGCTGCTATTTATCGGCTGTGACAACTAGTCCCTGCATGTGGGCTGACTCTGTAAAGAGCGCACACATGCAGGAACGGGGAGTCGACCATGTGCCAGTGCTTTTCGCCGGTACACGGACATGCTGAAATGATCACCGTGTACAGGAGAGATGCACTGACATGACCTAGCAATAACGTCTAGCCATGTGACCAGTCTGTAGCCAATGAGATAATAAACACGTGACTGGTCACATGCTATTTTGACGTCACGATTAGAGATGAGCGAACCGGTCGCGGTTCGGCTCGAGGTCGGTTCGCCAAACGGAGCTCCCGTTCGAGTTCGGTTCGTCGAACGTTCGACGAACCAAACTCGAACTGCATAGGAAACAATGGCAGGCAATCACAAACACATAAAAACACCTAGAAAACACCCTCAAAGGTGTCCAAAAGGTGACAAACAACTCACAACACAACACAAACACATGGGAAAGTGACAAGGACAAATTCTCATGTGAAAACAAAACAGCGTTACGAGGAAAAAGAGGACGAGACACAGATATAGGCATGGCATGCCCTTCTAAAATCATGTAAAACACCGCAAGGTGACTCCAAGCGGAGTCTCCCTTTTTTCCAAAAATTGGGCCACACACACACCCACCCCTTCAGTGGCAGCAGTTGTGCCCCAGTTGTACACTTCACAGCTAGATTTGCATCAAGCACATTCAAAAATATGCCATACTTAACCGTCCCCAGGATGACACCGGGGTAGGTAGCAAAGTCTTTCCTGATCCCAGCTCTGTTCATCTTGGCTTCTTTTAAAAACAATGTAAGCAAGGGTTACTCCAAGCGGAGTCTCCCTTTTTTCAAAAAATTGAGCCCGACACACACCCACCCATTCAGTGGCAGCACTTGTGCCCTAGTTGTACACTTCACAGCTAAATTTGCATCAAGCACATTCCAAATCCACAAGCATTTACTCTCCCCAGGATGACACAGGGGTAGTAAATTCCTGGTGGATCCATGACTTGTTCATTTTGATGAACGTTAGTCTGTCCACATTGTCCCTGGACAGACGCGTGCGCTTATCTGTCAGCACACACCCAGCAGCACTGAAGACACGTTCAGAGACAACGCTGGCAGCTGGACACGACAAAATCTCCAAGGCGTAACTGGAGAGCTCTGGCCATTTTTCTAGATTTGAAGTCCAAAATGAGCAAGGCTCCATTTGCAAAGTCATGGCATCGATGTTCATTTGGAGATACTCCTGTATCATCCTCTCCAGCCGTTGACTATGTGTCAGACTTGTTGTCTCTGTTGGCCTTTCAAAGGAGGGTCTAAAAAAATTATGAAAAGATTTCATAAAATTGCTGTTACCAGCACCAGATACGGTCCTACTGGTACGGGTAGACTGTTGAAGATGACGAGACCGTCCCATGTTTGTCAAGTTACAACTGGGAGATTCACTCCCTGCACCTGCACGGTTGTTTGATGGAAAAGCCGAGCTAAGATTGAGTGACAGCTTCTGCTGATACTCCTGCATACGTACATCCCTTTCTATGGCTGGAATTATGTCACAAAATTTGGACTTGTACCGGGGATCTAATAGTGTGGCAATCCAGTAGTCATCATCACTTCTAATTTTGACAATACGAGGGTCATGTTGGAGGTAGTGCAACAAGAAGGCACTCATGTGTCTTGCGCAGCCATGCGGACCAAGTCCACGCTGTGTTTGTGGCATAGAGGTGCTACCCGTTCTTTCTTCTTCTGACATCTCCCCCCAACCTCTTTCAACTGAAATTTGACCAAGGTCTCCCTCATCCGCTGAGTCTTCCATGTCCATGGACAGTTCGTCCTCCATTTCTTCATGTTCTCCTGCACCTTCCTCAACATTTCGCCTGCTACTATGCGCCCTTGTTGATCCCTATCCCCCATGGTCCCATGCCTGCTGCGTTGGTGATGATGAACGTCTGGACCTTGGTGATGTTGTTGTCCCTTGCGCATATGAATCCTCCTGTAGCTCCTCCCCTTCCTGTTGTCCCACCCCCTGACTCCAAATAGTGTTTAGCGTGTGCTCCAGCATGTAAATGACTGGAATTGTCATGCTGATAATGGCATTGTCAGCGCTAAACATATTCGTCGCCATGTCGAAACTGTGCAGAAGGGTGCATAGGTCCTTGATCTGAGACCACTCCATCAGCGTGATCTTCCCCACCTCTGCATCTCGTTGGCCCAGGCTATACGTTATGACGTATTGCATCAGGGCTCGGTGGTGCTGCCACAGTCACTGTAACATGTGGAGAGTCGAATTCCAGCGTGTTGCCACATCGCATTTTAGGCGATGAACCGGCAGGCCGAAAGACTTCTGGAGCAATGCAAGTCACTCAGCTGCGGCGGTTGAACGGCGGAAGTGAGCTGACAGTTTTCGTGCCCTGGTCAGAAGGCCATCTATGTTGTCTGACTCCATTACATTCAGGACAGTTCCCTTGCACCTTTTCCTGCCTCAGGGTCACATAGAGGAGATTTCTTTTCTTGTTTTGCCTGAGGATATAGACGACGTCCTTCTGGGTCTCCCATGGCTTCGGACTCATGCTCCTCACATTGACTGGGAGTCTGACAGCATTATTAGTTGGGGTTCGAAATGTCAGTCCCGATGTCTTCCCTTACCACCTAAGGTCATTGCGGTTGCATCAACTGATCTCTCTCCCATACCTACACCCTATTTGGATTTCGCTGACGTGTTCTCCAAGCAGGGTGCTGAGGTTCTTCCACCCCATAGGCCATATGACTGGTCCATAGACCTTATCCCAGGTTCGGTTCCACCTAAGGGCAGGGTTTACCCCCTGTCGATACCTGAGTTGGAGGCAATGTCGACCTATATAAGAGAGAGTTTAGAGAAAAGGGTCATTCTTAAGTCTGTCTCTCCCGCGGGAGCTGGGTTCTTCTTTGTTCGGAAGAAAGAGGGTGATTTGCGTCCCTGCATAGATTACAGGGGTCTCAACGCAATCACAATAAAGAACAAATACCCGTTACCTTTAATTTCGGAGCTCTTTGACAGACTGAGGGGAGCTCAGGTTTTTATGAAGTTGGATCTGCGGGGTGCGTATAACTTGGTACGAATTCGAGAGGGTGACGAATGGAAGACCGCTTTTAACACCCGAGATGGTCACTATGAATACCTCGTCATGCCTTTTGGTTTATGTAATGCACCCGCAGTATTTCAGGACTTCGTAAACGATGTGTTCAGGGATTTACTGTTATCCTCCGTCGTGGTGTATCTGGACGACATCCTGATTTTTTCTCCTGATCTGGAGACTCATCGTCAGGATGTCGTTTGTGTCCTTTCCCGTTTAAGGGAGCACTCATTGTTTGCTAAACTTGAAAAATGTGTATTCGAGCAGTCATCCTTGCCTTTTTTGGGCTACATCATCTCACAAGAGGGTCTGGCTATGGATCCTGCAAAGCTCTCTGCTGTCCTGGAATGGTCCGAACCTCATTCCTTGAAGGCGGTGCAACGCTTCTTAGGATTCATAAATTATTTCAGGCAGTTCATACCCCATTTCTCTAATTTGGTGGCCCCTTTGGTGGCCTTGACTAAAAAAGGTGCTAATCCAAAAGTCTGGTCTACTGAGACATCCCAGGCTTTTGAGGCAGTAAAAAGACACTTTTCAACTGCTCCCGTTCTTCAAAGACCCGATGAGAATAAGCCCTTCCTCTTGGAGGTTGATGCCTCTTCAGTGGGTGCTGGTGCGGTCTTGTATCAAAAGAACGGTGCAGGTAGAAAAAGGCCGTATTTCTTCTTTGCTAAAACCTTTTCACCGGCAGAGAGAAACTATACCATTGGGGATAGGGAACTGCTCGCCCTGAGATTAGCCTTGGAGGAGTGGCGTCACTTGCTGGAAGGAGCGAAACATCCTTTCCAGGTCTATACAGACCATAAGAATCTGACGTACTTACAAACCGCTCAGCGTCTGAATCCTCGCCAAGCCCGCTGGTCCTTGTTTTTCTCCCGCTTTCACTTCTCCATCAACTATCTGTCTGGGAGTAAGAATAACAAGGCAGATGCCCTGTCTCGCTCTATGGTTTCTACCCAGGAAGAGATTGACGAACCTCGTCTTATCCTTCCCTCCAGGGTTTTTCATACGCTTTCCCCTGTGACGTTAGACCAAATCCCACCGGGCAAGACCTTTCTTCCGCCTGATCGACAGAATGATATACTGTCGTGGGCCCACACCTCAAAGGTGGGTGGGCATTTTGGTATTAGGCGGACACGAGAGTTACTGGAGAGGTGGTATTGGTGGCCACACTTAGCCAGCCACATCAAGAGATATGTCGGTTCCTGCTACTCGTGTGCTCGCAACCGTCCATTACGGCAGAGACTGGCTGGGCTCTTGCATCCTTTACCAGTGCCAGATAGACCATGGGAGGTGGTAGGCATGGACTTTGTGGGTGATCTTCCGTGTTCACAGGGACATAGATTTGTGTGGGTCATTACGGACCATTTCTCCCGGATGGTTCATCTCGTACCGTTATCGAGAATCCCGTCTTCCAGGGTACTAGCCAAACTATTCCTCAAGCATGTCTTTAGGCTTCACGGGATGCCAGATCGTATCATTTGTGATAGAGGCCCGCAATTTGCTTCCCGTTTCTGGCGAGATCTTTGTAGCCTTCTGCAAATTGAGTTGAATCTCTCTTCGGCATACCATCCGGAGACCAATGGTTTGGTTGAGCGTACCAATCAATCCATGATTATATACCTTCGACACTTTGTTGCTGAGAACCACGATAACTGGTCCTCCCTCCTACCCTGGGCAGAATTTGCCCTTAACAATTCGCTGGCCGAGGCCACTGGGCAGACACCATTCGTACTCAATAATGGGCAACACTCTAGGGTACCGGTACCGTTTCCCGCTGCTGCACCTTCTCCTCTTGTGGCCGACTGGGCAACTAATGCCAGAGAGGTTTGGGATCGGACTCAAGAGTCGATCCAAGCAGCTAAGGAGCATATGAAGACGGTATCCGATCGGTTTCGTCGCCCGGCTCCTGTCTTTTCTTTGCGTGGCTCTCTGCAAAACACGTGAAACTTAGAGTGAGCTCTGTGAAATTTGCTCCTCGCTTCCTGGGTCCTTATGAGGTTCTTCGACAGGTAAATCCTGTAGTCTACCAATTGAAGTTACCTGTCCATCTTAGGATCCATGACAAATTCCATTTTTCACTGCTAAAGCCGGCTATTTTACCTCACGCTCGTGAAGTGCACTCTCCTGCCTCTGATTCCTCTCGATCTAGCTATGAGGTACGAGCCATAGTTGGTTCTAAGATGGTTAGAGGGCGCAGATTCTTCTTGATAGATTGGGAGGGCTACAGTCCGGAACATCGCTCTTGGGAGCCTGAGGAGGCTGTCCATGCTCCCGACTTAGTTGCCGATTACCTGCATCGCCGGGAGGGGGGCCCTTGAGGGGGAGGTACTGTTACGGTTGCTGTGGCTCTGGAGACTATGTCCGGATTTCTTGCTACTGCACATGTGCAAGCGCTGGAGACTAAGTCCTATCTTGGAGCCATTGAACATGTGCGGGTGACATTATCGCTGACACGAGGTCACATGTCTCTGACACCTTCTAAGCTGATTGGCCGCTGGTCATGTGCTTGTGACATGTGGTTACATGTCTCTGACACCTTCTATGCCGTTTGGTCGCTGGTCATGTGCTTGTGACGCTTTGCTCGGTGATAGGCCAGCGTGACGTTATTGCTGTCATTCTGGCAGCGGATTGGCTCTGGTGTCCTCCATCTTAGATGAGGCACAGAGTCTATATAAGACCCTGACACACGCCGCCCGGCGCTCATTCCTCTTGGTTCATGCATGAGAGTAGACGCTCTGTGCACGTCCCTCTAGGCATCTCTCTGTCTATGTTAGGTGAGCGCTACCGGCAGGGTAGCGTTCTTATACCTTACAGCTTCGGCTGCAGTCCGTATCCTTACCTCTTAGTGGAGCGGACATAGGCAGGTGCCTGAGGCACATGGTCCGGCTGGGCCTTGTGATTCTACTCGTAGGTGGACGTTGCCGCTAGGGTAACGTTCCTTATACTGCGTCTGGCAGTTGTTCGTATCCTCGCACACTAGGGGAGCGAACAGAGGTAGGAGCTTTGTGCGGCGTATGCTGCTGTTCATCTCTTTTGCACCACTAGAAGAGCGGACCTAGGAAGGTGCCATATCTAGTGGTTCGTGTCCTCGCACACTAGTGGAACGAACGCAGGTAGGAGCTTTGTGCGGCTTACGCTGCTGTCCGTCTCTTTTGCACCACTAGAAGAGCAGACCTAGGAAGGTGCCATATCTAGTGGTTCGTGTCCTCACACACTAGTGGAACGAACGCAGGTAGGAGCTTTGTGCGGCTTATGCTGCTGTCCATCTCCTGGCACCACTAGAGGAACGGACCTAGGTAGGTGCCATTTCACACTCACTGCTTTTGTCTCTGTGATCATTAACAGAGACAATTCCACACACCCTCCAAGTAAGGGAGGAATTGCTTTATTTTCTAATTATATTCCTCTATGAGTTTAACAGAGGTATTGCACTCTGCACTTGTGCTATTATTATTTACAGTGGCACACTTATATACCCCTTATCCTCTGCCATAGTCTGCAGCAGAGTCTTTGCACGGTGGACACTGACTGTCTGATATTCCTTTAGGTTTTATTATCAGACAGCCCCCCGTAACACACGTGCCTTGTATGGCTCACGTGTTGAACCTGTTTGTGCAGCAATTTTTTAACCACCATCCCGGCCTACATAGCCCTCTGCAGCGGCCACGCTAGCTATGTGCTCACTTCCTCCGTTCATACCCAGCAGCTCAACAACTTGCATTGCTCCAATAGTCTTTCGGTCTGGTGGTTCACCGCTTGAAATGCGATGTGCCGACACGCTGGAATTTGAATCTCAACATGTTGCAGCATCTGTGACAGCAGCGGCGAGCCCTCCTGCAATACGTTGTGACGCATAGCTTGGGCTAAAGAGATCCAGAGGTTGGGAAGATCACGCTGCTGGAGTGGTCTCAGATCAAGGACCTATGCACCCTTCTTCGAAGGTTAAAAATGGTGACGAAGATGTTTGGCGCTGATGTTGCCATCATCGGCATGATAATTCCGGTCATCTACATGCTGGAGTACACTCTAAACAGCATTCATAGTCAGGTGGTGGGACAAGAGGAATGGGTGGAAGTACAGGAGGAGTCATATGCGCAAGGGATAACAACATCTACAAGGTCCAGATGGTCAGCAGCACCAAGGCGGCAGGCATGGGACTGTGGGGGAGATGGATTAACAAGGGCGCATAGTATCAGCCTAACTGTTGAGGAAGGTGCAGGAGCCCAGTAAGAAATGGAGGATGAACTGTCGATGGGCATGGAAGACTGAGCAGATGAAGGAAAGCTTGCTCACATTTTGGTTGTGCGAGGTTGGGAGGAGAGGGCAGAGCAAGGAGGCATGATTCTCACCTCTCCGCCACCAACACAGCAAGGACTTGGTCCTCCCTGATGCGCAAGACACATGAGCGCCTTCTTGCTGCACTACCTACAACATGACCCTCGGATTGTCCGAATTTGAAGTAATGCTTACTAGTGGGTTGCCACACTGTTAGACAAAATTTGGCAAAATGATTCCTGCCATACAAAGGGACGCATGGATGCAGGAGTATCAGCAGAAGCAGGTACACAATCTTAGCTCGGCTTTTCCACTAAACACCAGTGCTGCACAGAGTGAATCTCAATGCTTTGTCATGGCTAGGAGGAAATGGTCTTTTACTTGTCCACATCTGAGGGATCGAGGGCTGGCTACTGTGCTGAGACGGCGTTGACTATGGTGTCCCTGCAGAGTTGGAAATTAGTAAATATACAAAATGAGTGGCAAAAGGCCATATGCTGGTGGAAAGGAGAACTGGTGTGTTGGAAAGTAGAAAAAAGTTTGTGTCCGTGGGTTTGGTGTTTAAGCAACAGTAACATCGGCTGAAGAAACACCATCTGTTAGGGGGGGACTGGCAGATTAGGATAAGGTGGTATATATCCCAATTGCCAGTCAGGGTCCACCGTGCTCACAGATGGAACAGGAGATGCTGACAACACAAAGGTTAGGCGGAGGATACAGAGCTGGGTGGCTCTGAAACTAATAGTAGCCTGAACCGAGTTAGACGAAACTTGGATCTGGAGACTGGGAAGCATGTTAGCGTCACAGGGTCCTCACACCCACCCAGCCCAGGAACTCCCTGTTAACAACACAGGGGCCGTTGGGTACGCTGTCATTGTGCGTAGGGACCACACCTGTGGGCAGCAAGCACATCAGCAGCAGCCCAGTTAATGCCACTGGGCTGCACTAGCAGGACTGGTAGGACAGGAGTTGGTCTTAACCGTTCTGCGTTACCAACTGTGGTGGCGGCGGCCTGCACCAACGCCCTATCCCTGCCTACCTTTGGCCTAAAGCCGCAATGGGTTCAACACATGGAGGTGTGCTCTTTTTGAGCATAATAGAAAACTGTGCACCTCCTTGTTGGCTCCAGCCCCTTTTATAACCTGGGTCTGCCCCAACCCAGGGTGGACCACAATGCACCTCCTGGAGACAAAAGCAGAGTGACACGTCATCAGTGGCATAACCAGCGGCCTATTCGGAACCGCCACTTCAATGATGACTTCATGGCAGCCACGACCCAAACACCTCACTAGTCATTGTCTGACAAACAATAATTAGGTGACAAGTCATGGGGCGGGCCTCTGCAAGCCAGTCTGGAGTGGCCTGGCCACATCATCAGGACACCTGATGCCCTGTGGCCTATCTGGGCCTGCCACGTCACGGACAGGGCCAAAGAGTTCATTACCAGACCTAGCCTCTGATGCAGTAAGTGCCTGAGCATGCTCAGTAGCCTGAATAACAGTCTCAGAAAAAAAGTCTAGCAGCTTCACCATGCTCTCTAGGCACAACACAGGACTTTGACACATCAAGGAGTCCAAGTACCTGTGCAAAGAGGCTTTTCCCACTAGGTGTGGGAGCATGCGCTGTAGCCCGAACTGAGGACTTAGCCTCAGGAATAGCACAGTCAGGCTGAGCATACTTACTAGGTGAAACACTGGACTTGTGGCTGGGGTAAATCGGCACATGAATGCACACTAGCCGCCTCTCCACACTTTGACGTGGAGGAGAAAGCAGCCAGCTGGACGACCCGAGGCACAGCCAAAAATGTCAGCTGACGCCTGGGCGCAACTGGAACCGCAGCAGGCTGCTTGCGTCTATGGCGGCACCGATTCATATCACCAACTACCAGCCAAAATAAAAGGTGTACTTCTTCCCGTGGATAATCTGATATGATCTCTTTTTTCACGGATACGACCATCACTACCAAATGTAGATCAGGCACCAAAACAGCAGCTGCTTCAATGGATCTCTATTGCTCCATCAAGTGGCCTCTCCTCCCCCTCAACTTCAATATCCCAAATACTCTATTCCTCTGTGATGTCAACCCAATCGCACTTACTTCCTAACAGCTCTCAAGTTTCCACCAGCCCTGCTGAGTATGGGGTAACAGAGATGGTTGAGTCTGCAGAGCTGTTTAGTCACACTATAGCCTGGGAATCAGAGGTCTGCTCTAAAGCTGCAGTGAGTCCAGACAAGGAAATGATCTGCACTGATGCCCAGAAGCTTTGTGAGTCAGATCCAGGCCCCAATGAATAAGGTGCTGAGCATAATGTACACCCTCATTCCAAAGCTGTAAATCCTCCTGGTGGAGACAATGGGGAACATGCTGAGGTGACTCAGATACCTGATTGGAATGACAACTTTACTATTCAGTCAGGGCAGGAAGAGGTTGTCTCGGAGGACTCAGGACGAGGGGAATGAGAACACACAGGGTGATGATGAGGTTGGAGACCACACTTACTGTCAAACCAAAGTCACCCAGTCAATGAGGTCAGCAGAGGAGGTGGAGGAGGATGTGACTGACGACGAGGTTACATTGCATCTTCCCGGACAGAAACAAAGTACTGGAAGCACGTCAACAATGGAATCCTCGCCCACAACTCTGCCTCTGAGCAGACGTCGTGGTGGCTCTGCAGGTCGCATGGGGTCTAAGCCTTGCCTAGCCTGGGGCTTTTTTGACATCGCAAACGATCATCCAAGTAATGTAATCTAAAAGAAAAAGAGGGTGCGCTCCTGTGTAAAATCTAATGATAACTTATTACGTGTGCAGTGTGATGGTCACACTCACCTGATCCTGTTGTACGTCAGGTACAACACTGGGGAGACAGCCGAAGGGAGGTCCACGGTGTACCGCTATGGCATCAGCGGGGATCTCGTCCTTTCCAGCCCGCAGTATTTCCAGCTCAGGCCGCCGCTCACGCGATCGATATCCCACATGGAGAGCACAGCCGTCAGACCAGCGCTGAGCTGCAGCTCCTCCTTTGTGGTGGACGGACCCGTAGAAACGATGCCGGTGACTCACCGGCCCTTCAGAGGCTTGATGTGATTCTGGCAGAGTCTTGGAACAGCTGCAGCAGCCCCGTGCACTCCAGGAAGGAGAATGAGAATGGATTTGGGGATAATGAAAAAACCACGGTGTTGGCTGCGCTGCTATTAAAGTTCATAAAGATGATGGTATTGTTCCAAAAAACTTTTTTTATTGCAAGATTATAAGCCACAACGCGTTTCGGGGTTAAATGTTCCCCCTTCCTCAGGTAGCAACAATCATATGAAGTGGTATGCCTTATATATACATAAATATGTAGGTCCCCACACCCCTTGATTAATTCAACATATGGATCATAATGATCAATCAGCAGGGTTTTCAGGGACCTCGCCTCACAAAAATCAATTGTACATATTCACATTTAACAGCGATGTTCAAGAAACCACAAATATATTTTATCTCAAGTATATTGTGATACCCTCATCATTAAAAAAATCTTTTGAAATATATTTAAAAATTAATAAACATGAATAAAAAACTCATCAAGGAAATTACTTTAAAAACAAGAAAATATGAAATTTAGATTTTGAGATTTAAAATTTACAAATAGAGGGTGAAAATGGATTAAATTAAATATAAATAAAAAAAAAATTTTTACTAGAAAAAAAAAAAAACAAAGAAAAAAAAACAAGAAAAATTTAACTATACAGTTCTAATACACGGCTAAAATATTAATTGTTAAAAGTGAGAGTGGTAGCTCTAAAAATCCATAGAAAGGATCGCTAACTAAAACAGGTCATAATCCATAATTTATAGTGTTTGACATATGAAAAATACATTTGCTGAAAAGTAACTGCCTATATAGTAATTAAACCATATTTTAACCTCAATTTTATTTTATTTATGGTGCTAGTGAAAATTATGCTCTATTTGATCTGCTCAGTCATTATATTGAGGCCTTCTGGATTCAAAGTGGCTAATTTGAATATCCAGAAGGATTCGCGTTCCACCAACCTCCAATACCTAGCTGTAACATCAGCCATAACCTGCTCAATAATCACCATTTTGACATTGTCTCTGTCTTTATCATGTTCTAATAAAAAATGCCTGGAGAGACTGTGGGTTACTATACCATGGCGAATATTGTATCTATGACCGTTTAGTCTATTGTGTACCATTTGCGTTGTGCGGCCTACATATTGTAGGCCGCACGGACATTCTAATAGATAAATGACATAGGAGCTGGTGCAACAGAGATGTTGCTTTATTAAGAATTCCTCTCCTGTTATATTTGATTTGAAGGATTGTACGCCATGTTTTAATGTTCTGCAGCATAAACATCGGATTTGTCCACAATGGAAATTCCCGACTGGTTTGTTAATATCTAATCCATTTTGAGGCAACTGAGTTTTTTTTAAAATTGTTGTTTTGCTAGGTGCGATTAAATTTTTGAGGTTTTTACTTCTCCTAAAAATAACCTGAGGTTTATCGGGTAAACAACCCGAAAGGATCCTGTCCCCTTTTAAAATATGCCAGTGTCTCCCTACAAGCTCCTTTACTTTACCATACGAATCACTAAAGGTAGTCACTAAACAGCTTTCGAAGGTGGTTTCATTTCCCTGTACTCCTATATTTGTCTTTTTCCCTTCAATAATATCCAAACATTTATCTTGATCCAATAGGAGGCTTCTTTTGTAAGCATCAGTCAATATTTTTTTCGGATAGCCTTTACTACTGAAGCGACTTTGCAATATTCTAGCTTCAGCTTTGAAAGAAGCAATATTGGTACAGTTCTTCCTGATGCGCCAATATTGCCCATACGGTATATTTTTTATCCATGTAGGGAGATGGCTGCTTGAAAATTCAAGATAACTATTGACATCCACCCTTTTAAAAAAGGTGGATGTTTCAATAGTGTCCTCCTCATTGAATTTGATATTAAGATCCAGGAACTGGATAGATTTCCGGGACATTGTGGCCGTAAATCTTAGCCCCCATTCATTCAGATTGAGTGACTTTACGAAATTTTGAGCACTTTCCTCAGAACCTGACCAGACAAAGAACAGGTCATCTATGAATCTACGATAAAATACCATGTTCTCCAGCGCTAGGGGGGACTGTGCTATATGAAGGGACTCGATGCACCCCATATACAGATTTGCAAAACTGGGGGCAAATCTCGTCCCCATTGCACAGCCCTTCAATTGTCGGTAGGTCCTTTCCTCAAAAGTAAAGACATTGTGATGTAAAATAAACTCAATGGATTGCAAAATAAATTCCCTCTGAGAGGTTGGAAGTGAGTCATCCATTGCCAGATAGGATTCCACACTTTTCAACCCCAACTGATGATCAATGTTTGAATATAACGCAGCTACATCCAATGTAATAAAAAGACCATTCGGAATGGCAGGTAGTTTTCTCAGTAGCCTAATAAGGTGTGAGGAGTCTCTTAAATGTGAATCTAGTTTGCCGACATATTTTTGCAAAAAAAGGTCAACATAATGTGACAAATTAGCCGTAATAGAATTGATTCCAGAAATGATTGGTCTTCCCGGCGGGTTGGTAAGGCTTTTGTGGATTTTCGGGAGAAAATAATAAAAAGGTACTGAATAATGCTTAATGTCCAGATACTGTCTCTCCCTTTTATTCAGTATCATGTCCTCACCCGCCTTTTTAATCATAGTTTTATACACAATGAAGTACTCAGGGGATGGGTCTTCTATTAGGGTCTCATAATATTCCAGATCTCCTAGTTGTTTCAAACCCTCCTCCACATACCATTCCCTGTTCATCAACACCACCCCTCCCCCTTTATCCGCAATATATTCTCTCAAAAATAATCATGGATTGATAATAAGAAGTGCGGATAAAGGGGGAGGGGTGGTGTTGATGAACAGGGAATGGTATGTGGATAGAAGACCCATCCCCTTTTCTCCCGAAAATCCACAAAAGCCTTACCAACCCGCCGGGAAGACCAATCATTTCTGGAATCAATTCTATTACGGCTAATTTGTCACATTATGTTGACCTTTTTTTGCAAAAATATGTCGGCAAACTAGATTCACATTTAAGAGACTCCTCACACCTTATTAGGCTACTGAGAAAACTACCTGCCATTCCGAATGGTCTTTTTATTACATTCGATGTAGCTGCGTTATATTCAAACATTGATCATCAGTTGGGGTTGAAAAGTGTGGAATCCTATCTGGCAATGGATGACTCACTTCCAACCTCTCAGAGGGAATTTATTTTGCAATCCATTGAGTTTATTTTACATCACAATGTCTTTACTTTTGAGGAAAGGACCTACCGACAATTGAAGGGCTGTGCAATTGGGACGAGATTTGCCCCCAGTTTTGCAAATCTGTATATGGGGTGCTTCGAGTCCCTTCATATTGCACAGTCCCCCCTAACGCTGGAGAACATGGTATTTTATCGTAGATTCATAGATGACCTGTTCTTTGTCTGGTCAGGTTTTGAGGAAAGTGCTCAAAATTTCGTAAAGTCACTCAATCTGAATAAATGGGGGCTAAGATTTACGGCCACAATGTCCCGGAAATCTATCCAGTTCCTGGATCTTAATATCAAATTCAATGAGGAGGACACTATTGAAACATCCACCTTTTTTAAAAGGGTGGATGTCAATAGTTATCTTGAATTTTCAAGCAGCTATCTCCCTACATGGATAAAAAATATACCGTATGGGCAATATTGGCGCATCAGGAAGAACTGTACCAATATTGCTTCTTTCAAAGCTGAAGCTAGAATATTGCAAAGTCGCTTCAGTAGTAAAGGCTATCCGAAAAAAATATTGACTGATGCTTACAAAAGAAGCCTCCTATTGGATCAAGATAAATGTTTGGATATTATTGAAGGGAAAAAGACAAATATAGGAGTACAGGGAAATGAAACCACCTTCGAAAGCTGTTTAGTGACTACCTTTAGTGATTCGTATGGTAAAGTAAAGGAGCTTGTAGGGAGACACTGGCATATTTTAAAAGGGGACAGGATCCTTTCGGGTTGTTTACCCGATAAACCTCAGGTTATTTTTAGGAGAAGTAAAAACCTCAAAAATTTAATCGCACCTAGCAAAACAACAATTTTAAAAAAACCTCAGTTGCCTCAAAATGGATTAGATATTAACAAACCAGTCGGGAATTTCCATTGTGGACAAATCCGATGTTTATGCTGCAGAACATTAAAGCATGGCGTACAATCCTTCAAATCAAATATAACAGGAGAGGAATTCTTAATAAAGCAACATCTCTGTTGCACCAGCTCCTATGTCATTTATCTATTAGAATGTCCGTGCGGCCTACAATATGTAGGCCGCACAACGCAAATGGTACACAATAGACTAAACGGTCATAGATACAATATTCGCCATGGTATAGTGTGTTACGGGGGGCTGTCTGATAATAACCGAAAGGAGTATCAGACAGTCAGGGTCCACCGTGCAAAGACTTTGCTGCAGACTATGGCAGAGTGCGATACCTCTGTTAACTCACAGAAGGATATAATAAGAAAGTAAAGCAATTCCTCCCTTACTTGGAGGGTGTGTGGAATGATCTCTGTTAATAATCACAGAGACAAAGGCAATGTGTGCGAAATGGCACCTACCTAGGTCCGCTCTTCTAGTGGTGCAAAAGAGACGAACAGCAGCGTAAGCCGCACAAAGCTCCTACCTGCGTTCGCTCCACTAGTGTGCGAGGACACGAACCACTAGATATGGCACCTGCCTAGGTCCGCTCTTCTAGTGGTGCAAAAGAGACGAACAGCAGCGTAAGCCGCACAAAGCTCCTACCTCTGTTCGCTCCCCTAGTGTGCGAGGATACGAACAACTGCCAGACGCAGTATAAGGAACGTTACCCTAGCGGCAACGTCCACCTACGAGTACAATCCCAAGGCCCAGCCAGACCATGTGCCTCAGGCACCTGCCTATGTCCGCTCCCCTAAGAGGTAAGGATACGGACAGCAGCCGAAGCTGTAAGGTATAAGAACGCTACCCTGCCGGTAGCGCTCACCTAGCATAGACAGAGGAATGCCTAGAGGAACGCGCACAGAGCGTCTACTCATATGCATGAACCAAGAGGACTGAGCACCATGCGGCGTGTGTCAGGGTCTTATATAGACTCTGTGCCTCATCCAAGATGGAGGACACCAGAGCCAATCCGCTTCCAGAACGACAGGAGTGACGTCATGCTGGCCTATCACCGAGCAAGACGTCACAAGCACATGACCAGCGACCAATCGGCATAGAAGGTGTCAGAGACATGTGACCTCGTGTCAGCGATGATGTCACCCGCACATGTGCAATGGCTCCAAGATTGGACTTAGTCTCCGGCGCTCGCACATGTGCAGTAGCAAGAAATCTGGACTTAGTCTCCAGCGCTCGCACATGTGCAGTAGCAAGAAATCTGGACTTAGTCTCCAGCGCTCGCACATGTGCAGTAGCAAGAAATCTTGACTTAGTCTCCAGCGCTCGCACATGTGCAGTAGCAAGAAATCTGGACATAGTCTCCAGTGCTCGCAGCAACCGTAACAGTACCTCCCCCTCAAGGGCCCCCCTCCCGGCGACGCAGATAATCGGCAACTAAGTCGGGAGCATGGACAGCCTCCTCAGGCTCCCAAGAGCGATGTTCCGGGCCATAGCCCTCCCAATCTATCAAGAA
>NC_134357.1:154697360-154897360 GCF_048569485.1 Anomaloglossus baeobatrachus | reverse complement strand
CTGGGACCAGTCTTGAACTAGAGCGTCCGCGGCGAAGGCCTGAGGATCGTGGGAGCGAGCCACGTAAACCGGAACCTTGTTGTTGTGACGGGATGCCATTAGGTCCACGTCCGGAGTGCCCCACTTGCGGCAGATTGACTGAAACACTGCCGGGTGCAGGGACCACTCGCCACCGTCCACGGATTGATGGCTGAGATAATCTGCCTCCCAGTTTTCTACGCCAGGGATGTGGACTGCGGATATGGTGGACTTGGAGTCCTCCGCCCATTGAAGAATGCGTTGGACCCCCAACATTGCCAGGCGGCTGCGTGTCCCGCCTTGGTGATTGATGTAGGCAACCGCTGTCGCGTTGTCTGACTGGACTCGAATGTGCCTGCCCGCCAACAGGTGGTGAAAGGCTAGGAGAGCTAGAAGCACAGCTCTGGTTTCCAGCACATTGATTGAAAGGGCTGACTCGGACGGAGTCCAAGTGCCCTGTGCTCTGTGGGGGAGATGTACCGCTCCCCAGCCGGATAGGCTGGCATCCGTGGTGAGAATCACCAGGACGGAGTCAGGAAGGAGCGCCCTTGGGACAGGGAGAGGGGTCGAAGCCACCACTGAAGAGAGCTCCTGGTCCGTGGAGACAGAGCCACTAACCTCTGTAAGGAGGAAGGCCGCTTGTCCCAACAGCGGAGAATGTCCAGCTGCAGAGGACGCAGATGGAACTGGGCAAAGGGAACCGCCTCCATGGAGGCCACCATTTGACCCAGCACCTGCATCAGACGCCTGAGGGTATAACGGCGGGGCCTCAGGAGAGCGCGCACCGCCAACCGGAGTGACAGCTGTTTGTCTAAGGGCAACTTCACAAGTGCCGGCAAAGTCTCGAACTGCATCCCTAGGTACGTGAGACTCTGGGTCAGAGTCAGAGTGGATTTGGGAAGATTGACAATCCACCCGAATTGGGCTAGGGTGGCGAGAGTGAGCGAAACACTCCGCTGACAGTCTGCGCTGGATGTACCCTTGACCAGAAGGTCGTCCAGATAAGGAAGCACTGCTAACCCCTGGAGGTGCAGGACCGCAATCACTGCCGCCATGACCTTGGTGAATACCCGAGGTGCCGTGGCTAACCCGAAGGGGAAAGCCACGAATTGGAAATGATCCTCTCCTATCGCAAAACATAACCAACGCTGATGTGACACTGCGATTGGCACATGTAGATAGGCATCTCTGATGTCGATGGACGCCAGGAACTCCCCTTGGGTCATAGAGGCAATGACTGATCGCAGAGACTCCATGCGAAAATGCCGCACCCGGACATGCTTGTTGAGAAGCTTGAGATCCAGGATGGGCCGGAAGGTACCGTCCTTTTTTGGAACTAGGAAGAGATTTGAGTAAAAACCTCTGAACCGTTCCTGAGCGGAAACTGGGACAATCACTCCGTTTGCCTGCAAGGACGCCACGGCCTGCGAGAAGGCGGCGGCCTTGGAGCAGGGGGGAGTTGAGAGAAAAAAATCTGTTTGGAGGGCTGGAAGAGAATTCTATCCTGTAGCCGTGAGATATGATGTCTCTCACCCACTGATCGGAGACTTGCTTTAACCAAGCGTCGCCAAAGTGGGAGAGCCTGCCACCGACTAAGGACGTGGCTGGAGCGGGCCGAGAGTCATGAGGAAGCTGCCTTAGTAGCAGAACCTCCTGCGGTCTTCTGCGGACGCGCTTTTGGGCGCCAGTTGGATTTCTGATCCTTGGCTGAGTTAGCGGACGAGGCGGAAGGCTTAGAGGATGACCAGTTGGAGGAACGAAAGGAACGAAACCTCGATTGATTCCTACCCTGGGCGGGTTTCCTGGTCTTGGTTTATGGCATGGAAGTACTCTTCCCGCCAGTAACTTCTTTAATGATTTCGTCCAGCTGTTCACCAAACAGCCGTGAACCAGCAAAAGGGAGCCCAGCAAGAAACTTCTTGGAAGAAGCATCTGCCTTCCACTCTCGAAGCCACAAAATCCTGCGGAAAACAAGAGAATTAGCTGAAGCCACCGCAATGCGGTGAGCAGCCTCTAGCATGGCAGACATGGCATAGGATGAAAAAGCTGAAGCCTGAGCAGTTAAGGTAACCATCTCAGGCATAGATTCCTTGGTGAGGGAATGCATCTCCTGTAGAGAAGCAGAGATGGCTTTGAGAGCCCACACTGCTGCAAAAGTCGGGGAAAACGCGGACCCGCAGCTTCATACACAGATTTGGCCAGAAGGTCAATCTGACGGTCAGTGGAATCCTTAAGTGAGGTGCCGTCAGCCACCGACACAACGGTCCGGGCTGATAGCCTAGACACCGGAGGGTCTACCTTTGGGGAGTGAGACCACTCCTTGACCACCTCAGGTGGAAATGGAAACCGGTCATCAGAACCACGCTTTGGAAAGCGTTTGTCAGGGCAGGCCCTGGGTTTGGTCACAGCGGTCTGAAAACTGGAGTGGTTAAAGAACACACTCTTCACTCTCTTAGGCGAGGTAAACTGATGTTTTTCTGCCAAAGAGAGTTGCTCCTCTGACACTGGCGGATTGAGATCCAGCACAGAATTAATAGAAGCAATCAAATCACTAAGATCTGAGTCACCCTCAGAGAAATCGATGGGATACATAGCCTCCGAGCCCCCAGTGAGGGCATCCTCCTCATCTTGAGAGTCAGCTCTTGAGGCAGAGCCGTGGGATGGGGAGGGGGAGGAAACCCTGCGCCTTCTCTTAGAAGGACGGGGTCTGGGATCAGATGATGAATCCTCCGTGAGCTCCGATGGACGGAGGTCAGAGGATAGGAGTCCTCTGTCATGAGTATTAGAGGCACCCTGTGAGGGGGGCTGATGCATATTCATCAAAGTCCTGGACAAAAGCCCCATGGACTCAGCAAATGACTGGGATATGGACCTAGAAAAGGACTCTACCCAGGCCGGGGGTTCAATCACAGGTGCAGCAGCAGCCTGAGAGACCACTGGGGGTGAGACTCCAGGCTGTGGCACCGCCAAGTTAGAGCAGACATCACAATGTGGATAGGTGCTCGGCTCAGGCAGCAGGAGCTTACATGCAGTGCATGCAGAATCAAGCTTTGGAGCCTTGCTCCTTGTGTGAGACATGCTGCTGGAGTGGGGGCTTTGCAGAGAATGAACCCCAGGGAGAATATACAGAGGTCCACAACCGGAGACCGGCTGTGGTTTACCAGACCGCTGAGCGCGGTGTTGTGTGCCCTCCAGATCCCGAAGCCCGGTCCCCCAGTCGCAGCACCTCAGCAGAGATGCAGAATGCAGGATGTTCCAGAGCAGAGTGAACTCTGCCTGAGAAGAGGGCGTTCCTATAAAAGAGCGGGAACTGGAGGGCTATAGAGACCTGCAGGGAAGGAGGGACGCCCCAGCAGTGGGGAGTGTCCCTCCCCTGTGTAGAACGGCCGCCGGGAGGAGCCGAACCTGTCCCTCTGCATGAGTGACATGCGAGGGCAGGAAAATGAAACTAGGCCTCCGGCGAAGCCAGGGCCTAAATTTAAGCGGCGAGGCCGACAAGCAGGCACGATCGGCGCGGTTCTCAGGCAAAAGCTAGAGAACCCGCCGGAAAAGTTAAAACAATCACATACAGCATACTCTCCCCTTACAATAAAGAACCGGGACCCCCAACATAAACGTCTCAGGTACTTAGCTGCTGAGACGCAGGGCCATGTCCCTGGGGATGAGTGCTCCGGTCCAACAGAATCCTCAAGGGGCTGTGGATGGAGACCGGACTCCTGCCAGGCATGGAGACCGTGCTGGCTCCCACTTCAAGCCATAGCCCAGAAGGGATGGTGAAGGAGCGCGGCATGTAAGGCTGCAGCCTTGTAAATCAACCTTAACAACACCGCCGACACAGTGGGGTGAGAAGGGACATGCCGGGAGTCCAGACATGGACCCACTTTTCTTCAAACTCTTTCCAAAAGTCAAACAAATCAGATGAGAATGCATGTGTGGATGTATGCCTCCTGACACAAAGCAATAAACTGGGACTGGCTACCAGGGGGTGTATAAGCTCAGAGGGAGGAGCTACACTTTTAAGTGTAGTACTTTGTGTGTCCTCCGGAGGCAGAAGCTAAACACCCATGGTCTGGGTCTCATGGTCTGGGTCTCCCAAAGGAACGATAAAGAAATATATATAAATATATATATATATATAAATATATTGACACACATACACATATATATATATATATATACAGTATATATAGATATATATATTTTATATATATATATATATATATATATATATATATATATATATATATATATATATATATATATATCCACAGTTTATATGAAATGTCACATCTACATGTTAAGATATATATGTTATGTATGTGTATCTATCACATATACAGTAAGAAGAAGAGCAGAGTGAAATCTCAATCTCCGCACAGTATTCTTCGGTGTATCAAGATGATTGTTTCAGAAGTAAACTGAATTTAAATGAATCTCAGAACTCTTGTGATATTGACTGCCGCCTCAGACTATCTGATAAGACTTGGAAAATTGCAGCTAGAGCTGATTAAGTGACAGTGACTGATACGTGAAGACCCATCTGTATTCTATTCCTGTTCCTCCAACTCCCACATGCTGTATTTAAAGCAGAGAGATTGCTGGCACTCAACGTCTAGGACACAGTTACTGCAATGACTTTTCCGCTAATTCATTACAATCCAGTGTAACTCAGTAACTGCTGAGAAAAAGTGTTTGCTTCTGGTTTTTACAATCTATCTTACAGGCACCTATGAAGCCAAGAAAAACAGTCCTATAAATATAGGTAGTGTTCATATCTTTACAAATTGAGACTGTCCTAAAGATAAAAATCAAAAAGGTTGGTCCATGAAACCGACTAACAAAATAAGACTTAAAGGCATGTTCCAGGAATTGGTTTTCAGGGGGCAGCGACTTCTAGAACCTTTATGTTACGCTTAGCAGAGCTGTCAGCTGAAAACGTTTCCTGATATCAGGGGGGGCAAACTAAAAATAAGGCCCGTAATCCTGTCAGACAAAAAGGCAAAAAAATCCCAACATTGTGCAATTTGACTGATCGGAAGGATCATAGTATGCAGCAGCCATCACTCGCCACAAACGGGGGCAGGGCAGACAGGAGAGCGCTTCCCATGTGAACACGATGACCTTACATTGGAGTCTTCTCTATATATTAAAGAATCCTTAGGATAGGTTATCTATGACACCGGGCACCCCTGCCATTCAGCTAGCTATTCTCGGTGATGGTGGCGGCTGGAAATGCTCAGTTCTGGAGCAGCCTTGTCAACTGATAGCGGCCACAGCCGGGTACTGCACATCCGCCTATTATTCAAATCAACAGGAGGAAGATGTGCAGTACCTGGCCAAAGCCATCATCAGAACACATTGCAGCCGCTGGCACCAAGAACAGCTGATCGGCAGAGGTGCAGGGTGTCAGACCCTGGCCAGACATTGATGACCTATGCTACGTTTAGGCCATCAATGTAAAATTAGTGGACAACGTCTTTAACCAAATCTTGGTTTACAGTAAGTGCCAGTGCCAGTAAGTGCCAGTGCCAGTGCCAGTGCCAGTGCCAGTAATTGTTGCGTCACAACAATTTAAGAATCCTAGGGATGCCGGAGAGAACAGAAGGGAGCGACCCATGTAAGTTTATGGAAACATGGCTCTCAGAAACTTTCCCTGATGCGACGTTGTCTGCGGCCTTCGCCATAGAAAGAGCCCATCGGGTGCCGGCCAGACCTCCTCCCCCAGGAGCGCAGCCCAGACCCCTCTTGGCCCGACTATTGAGCAGCAGGGATAGAGATGCGATCCTAAGTGCGGCGCGACGCAAGGGCCCGATCTCACACAATAACGCTTCCATATTGATCTTCCCTGACTTCTCTGCGTCTCTCCAGAAAACAAGGGCATCCTTTATGCAAGTGAAAATACGCCTTAGAGAACACCAGATTGCCTACTCCATGATCTTCCCAGCTTGTCTTCGTGTGATTTATCAAGAGCGTTCCATGTTCTTCACCTCTCCTGCGGAAGCGGATGATTGGATCAGCTCGCTGAAAAGGAAACGCTGATGCGTTGCTGATTCGGGGCGACACCCTGGCGATCGTTGCGGGGTCTGCATCGTGGTCTTGACCCACCTCTCCTTTTCTCTTCTGGAGCGAGGATGGAAATGCGACTCCAGTTTTTGGGGCGTTATGTTTGCAATCGCTGTTGCGACCGATTTTTGATCTCTCACTGTTGGAATCCTGCGTCCCTCGTTATTGAAGGCGAGAAATAAATTTTTCCTCCTTTTCTCCTGTTTTGTAAGTGGAGGGGGGCTCGGGATCGCTGTTGCACCCGCTCTCCGGGCTCCAGATTGCTGATAATGCTAGTGATTATCTGAAGATGCGCTGTTGCGATTGCGACCCTCTGGGCGCTCGTGGGCCCCCAGATGCGACCAATATGGGTCCTCCAATGAGCCAGTTGCCTAACCTCCCCCCACGTCTGGATAACTGTATGCGGGCCGGGGCTACGTTCTCAGATATGACATGGCCTGCGATTATTGCTGAGTTCAGTCTGTGTTCCAGAGTCCCGGATTACCGCCACTTCGGTCGCAGTTGCGGCGCTGGCGGGACCCAGATTGAGGTGAAGTCTGACGGGTCTTGGGCTGGACCGCTGCTGCGTCACCAAAAGCACCTTCAAGCGAACTTATGTTATCCTGTATTTCTAGGTCTGGTATAGGTCTCCATTTGGGATTGCATTATTTTGTGACACATCTAAGCTCATAATATTGATTTCTATTGTAGAGGTTTCTGAAAGTTTTTTAGGCTGCCACGCATTATAGTATCTCATAACCTAAGGCTACTTGCAACTATCTCTCTGGTTCCCTCCTTGCTCCCACTCTCCCCCCCCCCCCCTCTCCTGCCCTCCCCTTACCCCCCCCCCCTTTTTTTTGCTTTTTTTTTTTCTTTCTCTTCCTCTCTCCCCTTCACTCTCTCTCTCTCTCTCTCTCTCTCTCGTTATCCCCTCTTCCCCCGATCTCCATACCCCCATATTCCTTCTCTTATTTACGCATGTTATAGGTTGTATAGCAAGGTAATTGACAAATTTAAGCCGCTGGATTGCAGGAGCCGCTCACGTCCTTGTTTGAGGACACCCCCGTACCAAATATATTATCTAGCCACATTGGTTCACCTAGTCGTTACTAGGGAAAATCTCTCCTGGTCGCACTATTGGACCAGTTCTTGTCGGCAGCGTAAGTGCAGCCGATTGTTTGCATTCAAGGGTACGTTCACCCAAGTTCTACTGCAGGTTAAGTTCTTGACATACTTCAATTAGTCTAGCAGGTGATATCTTTCAATGACCTTAAACTTAATGACATGGAATGTTAGGGGACTGGGTACAGCCAGGAAAAGGGCGGCAGTATTTGCACATATCAAAAGATCCAAAGCTCAAATCGTATGTTTACAAGAGACCCACTTATTGTCAGAGACCACTAGAGTGCTTCAAAAGCCTTGGGTCCAATGGTCAGCCCATTCTGTTCATTCCTCATATTCTAGGGGAGTATCAGTGCTAATTCACAAAACATTGCGCTGGGACCCGGGTAGGCTTATAAAGGATAATGATGGGAGATATGTCTTTATCCAAGCTCACATTGATGGGGTAATGATAGTGATCCTAGCCATATACATCCCCCCTGCGATGGGAATTTCGATTCTGTATGAGGCGGCTAAGTTTGCCTCGCAATTCCCACAAGCTCTGGTGCTCTGCATGGGGGACTTTAATTTGATCAATAATCCAGGACAGGATAGATTCAGCGCCCGACAGATTTCGATCTCTCATACGATACAAACCAGACTGAGCGCATTCCTACAGGAGGTGGGATGGCATGATATGTGGCGGTTCTATAATCCAGTATTGAGAGAGTACACATGTTATGCTCCCGGAAAAAATTCTTTATCCAGGTTTGACTACATCTGTGGGAATGAGAGAGTCTGTGCTCCTATACAAATGGTATGCCACTTGCCCAGATCAGTATCAGACTACTCCCGGGTATTTGTCGGTATTAAATGGGAGGGATGTAAATCACACAGATTGTCACGGAAAATCAACCCTTGGTGGCTTTCACTTTTCGGAACTAATGATAGGATCCCTGACCAAATTATGGTATATACAGAGATGAACTCCATAGAGGAAAATCACTCGGCCTATTGGGACGCACTTAAAGCGTATTTGAGGGGATGCTGTCAATCCTCCATCTCATATATTAAGAAACAGGCGGCCAGAGAGGAGGAGGAACTGGCCACTCAAAATAGAACACTAGAACATAGATTTACTTCGGACCCATCTGAGGAAAACAGAGCCCAATGGTTACAAGCTGGGAGGAAATATCTCTTATATTTACAGGACAAGGCCAAGAGACTTGTCTTCTTCACGAATCAGAGGTATTTCGAGCAAGGGAACCAATCTAGTAGCCTACTAGCATTTTTGGTACACCAGTCCAATAGCTCACCTGCAGTCCTTAAGATTAGAGCCCCTAGTGGCGAATCAGTCACTTCCGTCAATGACATTTTGGAAGTGTTCTTGGAATTTTATAGGAACCTATATGAGTCCAGACTGACAGTGTCGGGGGAGGAAATTGCTGATTACCTGCGAGGTCTGGAATTTCCCAGATTGACTTCGGTTCAGATATCGGCCCTGGATGAGCCCATTACTATGGAGGAGATGGTGGAAGCGATGGGGGCACTTAATAAAGGTAGGGCGTCTGGTCCTGACGGACTCCCGATTGAAGTATTTAGCAAATATCAAGGGGGACTGGCTCCAGCCCTCCTGGAAACGGTTGAGGCCTCGTTCCGTAAGGGACGGTTGCCCGACTCTTTCTATGAGGCAACCATCGTTCTGCTACTGAAACCCGACAAGGATCCATTGGATTGTGGCTCGTACAGGCCGATCTCTTTGCTGAACTCTGACTATAAAATACTCACCAAAATATTAGCAACTAGACTCAACAAGGTGATCTCCTCCATAATACACGAAGACCAGTCGGGATTCATTCCGGGTAGGAGTACCTCGGATAATCTGAGGAGGGCGCAGGTGATCTTACAGATGGGCTCAAAGTTAGAGGAGGATTGGGCTCTGGTCTCATTGGATGCGGCCAAGGCCTTTGACTCTATAGAATGGCCATACCTACTGGAGGTGCTGCGGACATTTGGTTTCGGCAACAATTTCATTAGATGGATTGAGATTATATATAAAGCACCGTCTGCTGACACCCAGGTGGGTGGCGGGGTGGCGGAAACTTTCTCCCTGGGGAGGGGAACCCGACAGGGATGCCCCCTATCCCCTCTCCTGTTTGCCCTGGCCATGGAGCCGCTGGCGGTGCGCATCCGGGCGGACCCAATCTACCAAGGTGTGAAGCACCGAAAGGGAGATGAATGCCTGTCGTTGTATGCGGACGACTTGTTATTGTTCGCTTCTAGTCCGGATTCCTCCATTCCTAGGGCCGTGGAGCTTATTGACCGATTCGGGGAGTTCTCGGGCCTGGCAATAAATTGGTCAAAGTCATACCTCCTCTTTTTGTCCCGGGACAGAGAGGAAATGGCGAACACCCACAATGCAGGATTCCAGTGGTTGATCACTTTAAATACCTGGGGATTATACTGACAAAAAGCCCTTCGGAGATGATAGCAAGAAATATCGCTCCTCTCATCACATCTCGGGGAGAAATTTAATAGGTGGAGCCAGCTCCCGCTCTCAGTGGCGGGAAGGATTAACCTTCTCAAAATGATAGTACAACCAAAGTGCCTCTACATTACCCAGCATGTATTTGTGCAGATCCCCCGCTCCTTCTTTCGGTCCCTGGACTCCTTAATGATTACCTTTGTCTGGGGCGCCTCTAGATCAAAAGTCCAGCTGGCCAAATTACAGAGGCCCAAAGACCTGGGGGGTATGGCCCTTCCAGATCTCTATTTAAACTACCTGGCTGGACAACTGAAATATCTGGGTCAATGGACGCTACCTAGGGTTATGGGCTCTCCGGAGGGGTTTTTGGCAGAGTTTACGGGTGTGGATCTCCTATGGCCCCTATTGACTGATTACAAGAGGGCCCCTGAGGGTCGTGTACTCCCGATACACAAACTGGGGGCCAGGGTCTGGAAGGAGGCTAAAGCCATCTTTGGATTCCATGATGTACCAATTGAGACCCCCTTATGGGGTAACCTGGACCTTCCGCATTTTTGTGGGCTGCCGGGCTTTGGTGAATGGAGGAATCGCGGAATGGTTTCCCTAAGCTCAATTGTCCGTGATGGTGAACTCCGCCCTTTTGCGCAACTGCGAGCGGAATTCGAATTGCCGGAATCCCATGGGTTTCAGTACCTCCAGATCTGGCACGCCTTTCGGGCTCAGTTCTCTGGTCGTGGGGTTAGATTCTCTTCCTTCCCAATCATCGGAATCATTAGATCACAAGGCCCTGGTGGTCTTATCTCCAAAGTATACTCTTCTCTCATTCGGGCCAAAGCCATGAATAACCCTCTTTCTGTCCGGGATAGGTGGAGAGCCAGGATTCCTGAAATAGATGATGTAGTTTGGGATGACATCGTCGAATCCCACACTTTGGTCTCTCCTGCAATTAATAACAGACTGATCCAATTATACATAATACACCAGAGTTATATCACCCCCCAGAGACTGAAGAAGATGAACAACTCGGCGGGGGAGGGTTGTCTGAGCTGTGGGAGAGACGGTGCAGATTTCTGGCACATGATATGGGAATGCCGGATCATTCACTCTTATTGGGGTGAGGTTATAGCGGTTCTTTGCTCCATACTTGAAAAGCCGGTTCCTATGAGCCCGATTTTGTGCTTATTTGGTGTGGTTGATGTACACTCTTGGTCCCAAGATGAGAACATATTATTAAAAAAGGTCCTGTTTTTGGCCCGGAAGCGTATCATACTAAATTGCATGAGTATACGTCCCCCATCCAGGGCTTCTTGTATTGCACTGGTAAATGCTATAATACCGCTAGAACAATTTGTATTCAAGTCAAGAGGTTCCTTAAATAAATTTGACAAAATCTGGGGCAGATGGTTGGGTTCGCCCTTGACTGGGGGCTCACCCGGTTCCCTGGCTAATAATCTACAAACACTGTTGTCGCCGTAACAATTTTGTTATCATATTGGTGATATGGAAGGGGAATTCTATGGATTATAAATCTATGTATCTGCAGTGTGACGTGGTCCCCGACACCTAGTTTGCATACTCCTTGTCAATATGAGTTCTTTACCACATGTTAGATATAACTTGTGAACAGACACATCTGAAGTATTTATTGTTTTAATGCCAACCTAAAAGAACAGAAAGTGGATTTGATTATGGATGTTTTATCACTCTTGATATTAATCAATACTTCCCATATCCTGACTGTACAAACTGTTGATTTGATTTCTGATGTAATGTCATACTTAACCTTCAATAAAACGAGTTTAAAAAAAGAAAATTGTAATTGGGGGTGAGGGGGTAGCTCACCTGATTGGGTTGTGTATGTCCCACAAATGCCCATAGATTATTCAGTTGCTGCAGTCACATCTGCAGATAAAAGATCTTCCTTTGCGCTTAGATTGAGAAGTAGAAGCTATACATTCTGGTAGACCGCGCTGCTGTGTAGAAGGAGTAGCTCCACGTCTGGTAATACTTGTTGGCACTGAACCCTCTCTTGAAACTTAACTACATCTGTAATTCAGATTTGAGAAAGGGTTCGGTACAAACCTGAAACGCGTAAATAAAAGCTACTTGAAGTATTAGCACAAGTGAAACTACTCCTCGTTCACAGCAGAGCGGTCTACCAGAACGTCCATCTTCTACTCCTGCTTAATCTAAGTGCAAAGAAAGTGTTGGGGGGGGGTTGACAGATGGGGCTTTATAAGAAGACCCACAACGAGGATGCCCCTCTCTAAGTTATACCAGAGATCTGCAGTCTGAACTGCTCTGGGTGCATAAGCGGATTAGCCTCATTCACAAGGGGCTACCCACTGAGGATAATGCTTGAATAGATGACATAACACTTTATATTTTTTCTCTGTGTTAAAGATCTGAAATCTGTGGTGGAAAGCTCTATAGCCCTATAAACATTAATGTGAATTTTCCATTAGGAAAACGATAGGGGGTGGTTTGTGGGTACACATTATGTTGATTTTGGTACAGAATGTGTGCCAAGTCTGCATGCAACTATTGCGTTGTGAATGTACCCAGCATGTCCCCTGCCAGTCCGCAGAATTTCTACAATACATTATAGAAGTCATCGTGCACATTCAAAATATTTTGGGAGTATAATGGTTATACCAGAGGTTCATTCTGATTTATATAGAATCTATTTGATCAATCTTTCTGTCTTTCTATAAACAAAGTTAAAATGAGAAAAAAAAATAACCAGCATCCATGTGGCATGTCCATGTCCCTAGACAACAACCTGTTGGTCCTATGGCAAACAAAAAAGAATATTGTACAAAAAATAAATATTGCACCATTTAGTTACAGCAACATCAATACACAGAGTTCCAAAATAGTTATTTCAAAAGGGAATACCATTATTTACGACTGCAAACTTCTTAGAAGAGCTGAGAAATCCTCTTTAATCCCTCCTCGACATAGGGCAGAAAAATATGTCCTTCCCCAAGTATGGTGAGGGCTCAGGAGCTAAGCTCGCACTATACCAGAGAGTTGACAACCGTGTTCACAGTCAGCATCTGCCGGCAACAGCAGCGACTTGGGCTTGCTCTGATTGCTGCAGTTTAGCGGCATTTAAATTATGTAATTACCAATGCATGTGCACCGGAGCCCATTCGGAAAGACTTCTCTGCTGAAAGTTTGTCTCTTTACTGAAATACTTTATATATTGCAGGTTTAAATTTTAGAAAAATAACTTAATTTTATTTTTTACTTTGTGCTACACAAGGAAAAAGGTGAGCCATTTGAATATGTACATTATGCCCTAACCTAGTACAGTATAAATGATCTCCATCCTGGTAAATGGCCACCATCCTGAAATATATGGTCCCCCATCCTGGTATATATGATCCACTACACTGGTACATAGCCCCCCATCCTGGTACATGGCCCCATCATTCTGGCATATGGACCCCACCATGCTAAACACTTAAAAAAAACACTATTATACTCACCCTCCCTCTGATCCTCCGCAGCGTGGCATCCTCATGTCATGCAGGCAGCTGATGGCGTATTGGAGAGCAGCGCTCACATGCTGACACACTCCCACCCGCCGTAAGCAGCCTGCATGAAATGAGGACGCCACTCTGTGGGGGACCAGAGGGAGGGTACAGGTTTTTTTTTTTTTTAAAGTGTGTGGCGTGATGCAGACAGCTGATTAGTGTGTGAGCGCTGCGCTCTTACACGCCTTTTTAGCTGATAGGATACTGTACTCGCTGCTCCCCACACCCGGGATGATGGGAGCGGGAAGCAGGGAATATTCAGTTTCATAATGAGCATACACACGTGATCACGTGGCAGCTGCTCGTAACTCGAAAGCAAAAAAAAGATACAGAGCGCTTCTTCAAAAATTTGTATGTTGGTGCACTTGTTAGTCAAGGAATTATTGTATATCAAAATAATAAATGACTAACAGAGACTAAAAAGAAAATGCACTAAAAAGCAATCAAATCTTCAAATGTGCCTCATAATGGTATAAAGAAAACTTCAGCTAGCAGGTGAAAAAACAAGCCCTCTTCGATATGAAAGTCAAAATTGAATGAGTCTTAGAAGATAAAAGAGCTTATACTCACCTCCGATGTTACCACCAAATCGGAACTTGTGTTCTCGGGGCTAATGTAAGGTTGTGACGTCATGTGAGTCACGCGCCTAATCTCCCCTAGCTTCTTTTTTCCCGCTTTCAGACGTATGAGTAATCAAGAGTAAGCGATAGCTGCAGACGGCCACTCACTACCTGCAAATTATTTATTTTATGTGCAAAGGTGGTGAAAGGGAGGACGGAGGTGATTAGGCTCGTGGCCCACTTGACGTCCCAACCTCACAAGAGCCCAGGGAAGGCATGCACCGACATTGCTGGAATGGCATCAACACACCAGAAGAGTATAAGCTTTTCTATTATAACAGGGCACACATGGGTAATAAGAAGGGGCTTGTCCATGTAGTGGATAATCCCTTTAATTAGAAAATCACAATTGTTTTCTTAAGAGTAGTAAGCAATATAGAATTAAAATGGCTGCAGTCTTGTTAGAATGACTGAAGCCTGTCCTAAAATGTTAGGACAGGGGCCTGTAAGCATGTGCAATAGGAAGATGTAACCCTTTCACGTGTAGGAAAATGTGATCCAGTGGATATTATCATGTAATTCTACACATAACAGCGGCACAGAGGTAAGAAAAGGCTGTTCACACTGCTGTCCACCCTGCCTATCAGATATATTGGACATATCAGGGGTGCAGAGATGAGAAGAGATTGCTCATACTGCTTTCCAGAATATCTATCTAATCAAACACTTGAGATACCAGGGGTGCTGAGGTAAGAAGAGGCCATTCACACTGCTATACACATTGACTTTCTAATATAACACTGGAGATACCAGGAGTGATGATAAGAGGAGGCTGCTCACACTGCTGTCTACCCTGTCTTTTTTATATAATATTGGAGATAACAGGAGTGCTGACAAGAAGAGGCTTCTGATACTGCTGTCTACCCTGTCTTTCTGATATAATACTGAAGATTCCAGGAGTGCTGATAAGAGGCTGCTCACACTTTTCTGTTCTAATAATAGAGATACCAGGAGTGCTGGTAAAAAGAGGCTGCTCACACTGCTGCCCACCCTGTTTTTCTGATCAACTACTAGAGATATCAGGAGTTCCGATAAGGAGAAGCTGCTCACACTGCTGTTTTACCCCTGTTGTGAACAACAGTGCATGCTAAAGATCCAGGTCACAGCAGTGCATCTTCCTACTGTATATGCTCACAGGCAACTACTTTAACATTCTAGGTTTCTGTGAAAGTAACAAGGCAGTGGCTATTTTAACTGTAAAATTATTACCTCCTTAGACAAAACAAGCGTGATTTGCTATTTAAAGTATGTATTTACAACGACATTTCTTTTATTTATTCTTATTCTATTCTAAGAGAACCCGTTTAGCAATGCCAGCATTTTCAAAAAGGTTCTCTAAAAAAATATATGTTATTTGAACGGTTGCGCTGGGCATCTTGTTTTCTTTTCCCATTCACTAATTTCCATAAATCTTCCTAATTGGGTCTAATTTCCCTGCTCAAAGACAACAGAAAGCGATAGGAAGTGAAAATACAGTAGAGATAAGTTAGAAATAAGCTGTTGGCGGTCACATACTCTGGTTTGTTAAGACATAAATAGATATTAAACATCTGCAAACATGCAAGGAAAGTTACTAAAGCACAAAAAAAAAGTTACAAACATACAAATATACACATACAGTGCCTTGATAAAGTATTCATACCATCTGAACGTTTCCACATTTTTTCATGTTACACCCACAAAGTATTTTATTGGGATTTTAGGTGATATAGTAACCAAACATAGCAAATATTTGCGAAGTTTGAAGGAAATGATACACCATTTTATAAATATTTTAAAAATATTAATCTGAAACCGGTGACATGCATTTGTATTCAGCCCCCAAACCCCCCTCCCACCAGTCAATACTTTGTAGGACCACCTTTTGCTGGACATCTTTTGACATGTGTCTCTACCAGCTTTGTACTGTTTTTTTATAGAAAGCATTTCATTGTAGCTCTGGCAGTATGTTTAGGGTCGTTGTCCTACTGGAACCTACACCTCAGTCTCAAGACTTTTGCAGCCCCAATAGGTTTTCCTCCAGGATAGCCCTGTATTTAGCACCATCCATCCTCCCGTCAATTATAACTAGCTTCTCTTTTCCTGCCGATGAAAAGCCTCCCCACAGCATGATTCTGCCACCACGTTTGATAGTGGGGAGGGTGTTTTCAGGTTGATGGTCAGTGTTAATTTTCCGCCACACATAGCATTTTTCATTTAGCCCAAAAAGTTCTAGTTTATTCTCATCTGACCAGAGCCATCTTCCACATGCTAACTTTGCTCTCTACATGGCTTTTCCCAAACTGCAAACAGATCTTCTTATGGCTTGCTTTATGAAATGACTTTCTTTTTGTCATTTTTCTATAAAGGCCACATTTGTGGAGTATATGACTATTCGTTGTCCTGTGGACAGATTCCCCCACATGAGATGTGGATTTCTGCAGCTCCCCCAGAGGGACCATGACTCTCTTGGCTGCTTCTCTAATTAGTGCTCTCCTTGGCACTTAAGCTGGATGGCTATGTCTTGGTAGATTTGCAGTTGTGCCATACTGCTTGCAGTTTTGGATGATGGACTGAACAGTATTTTGGAAGATGTTCAGAGCTTGGGCTATTTTGTTATCTTCTTTAGGCTGCGGCCACACAGTCATTAATGTGAGTCAATCGTATGACACTCGGCTTCCGCCCTGCTGGAGTGTATGGCTAAGTGTCATGCGATTGTCATGCCACTGTGATGCGATCCTGCGATCACAGCACAGCTGTGGAGAAGGGGTGGACGCTGTGGAGGAGAGGTAGCGAGTAATCTCCCCATCTCCTCCATTGTCAGCTGATGCGATTCTTGCACTGCACTCGTATTACACCAGTGTAATGTGAGTGCAATGCAATGTTTCTCTCGAACCCATAGACTTGTATGGGTGCAAGTGAAAACGAATTGGATTGAACCCGCAGCATGCTGCAACTGTTTTCTCGGTCCGATTAGGGCTGAGAAAAAAATTGCTTATGGGAGCTGGCTCAGAGTAATATGGGTCCGGGTGGGATGCAATTTTTTTTATCGCTTTCCACTCACTCACTTTGCTCGCCTGCTTTACTCTTCTTCACTACTTTATCCCTGACCTGCCTGGTGTGTGCTTTGGTTTCCATGATGCGGTTTGATCCCTCATGTACTCAAACAAACATCTTAGACCTCCACAGAAGAGCTGTAGTTTTATATGGAGAATAAATATCATAGTTGGCCTCAATTTAATAATGATATCCCTTCTGGAGGCAATAGGTCACGCAGGAGTCCATTTAGGGGTATTAGACTACCGGAAGCTGAATATAAGTGAACGTCATGCTTTTCAAGCTTATATTTTTAAAATATTAAGAAAACCATGCATCATTTTCCTTACACTCCACAAATACTTGTTACTTTCTGTTGGTATATCACATAAAATCCCAATAAAGTACATTTACATTTGAGGGTGTACCGTTAAAAAATGTGGAAAAATTCACAGGATTTGAATGCTTTTTAAAGGCATTCATATATTAGTATACCTGTACAAAAGATTGCTGTTAACATGAAATGGCATGTTTAAAGGTGAAAGCAGATTCCCTATTAAGCAATATATCCCTATATACTGTATTATACAATTACAAGAAGAAACTGAACACGTTACTCACTGAACTTCTCCTCCAGGACGTCTGAGTATACTTGTCGTGCTGTTTTGGCTTTACTACCTTTAATTCCGGGCTTTCTTTTTGACATTTGCATGTTGTTTTCTTGAGGGGAAAGGGAGAGAAAAAAAATTCTATATAAATTATAAAGGTTGACCAACAGTTATAAAGAGGAAATGCAACCAGTATGGCTTTGGCCTATGTTGTACCAAAAGGGAAAAATTGCCAGTATGTATGTAAGTAACAGAAACTTTGGCTATCACTTTAAATTCTGATTCAATAGTATTTGGCTATTTTAAGTTTTGGGCTGCAACTTCATTTTTTTTTTTACAAAGTGTTTTTATGGTAAAAAAAATACTAAAAATAAGATACCATCACCGATTCGCTGCATCTGCAATTGCAGTACTGATCAGGTTCGTCCTAATCTAGCTCTACTCCTTAGCACTAGAAGTCCCAGAGAGGGGTCATTTAACATTTCTATCTTTGGAACCCAGAGACAGGTCGAATGACCTGAATGATTTTAGCTAACGTCCTATAATCACCGTCTTTTGTTCTGTAATTAAGGCCATTACTGTTGCACCACAGGAGGTGGTTGTTTTCCAACCTCCTGTGGTGCGACAGTAATGGTATAATTTCAGTTTGGACTAAGGGTCATTTGACCCTCTTTCAGGAATTCAGGGGGGAGCTCGAAATTTCTGGGACTTCTAGTATTAAACCTGTCTTGACACACAGGAAATATCAGAAAATAGCTGCTCAGCTAATCACTGTCTACAGCGGAACATGACAGTTTTATTCTTTGGATAAGTATGTTTACAGCGTTACCATATATTTTTTATATTTTGCACAAAAAATATTTTATAGAAAAAAGTTTTTGCATTGCTACATTCTCAGAGCTATACATTTTTTTTAGATTTCTCTGCTGATGGAGCTGTTTGGCATCTTGTTTTTTTTTTTTTACTGGACAAGATGATGTTTCCAGTTAAATGATTTTTATTGACAATCTTCATTTTAATCGCGTTTTATTTAACCTTTTGTTTGGCGGTTTTATAAAAAAGCAGGGTTTTATGCTCCTTTATTTATTTTTTACTGTGTTCACTGAATATGTTAAATAGTATGAGAGTTTTATAGGACGGGTTGTTCCGGATGTGGCACTACCAAATATGTCTATTTTGTTTTGTTTATTCTTGTTTTCACATAAATATATTTATTACTACCGTATATTGTATTTTCCTTTTTTCCCTTTATTTTGAGATTTTTTTTAAACAATTTTTTTTTAATTTTATTTTACTTTTTTTTACTTAGTCCCTGTATGGGACTAACTTACATTATTCTGATCACTCTTATAATTCATTGCCATGCATTAGAATGGCAATACATTACACCTGTCAGTGATGCAGTGGCAGATGCGTTTTAAACCAGGCTCCTGGCATGGTCTAACAGGCTTGCTGTAGCCGGCTCACATGGAGATAGTCATGATGGCATAAGGTTGCCATCACAAGTATAATGCCCTTGCAATGACATCGTGGGACGGCGATCAAACGTGAAAGGGAGTTCCCTCTCACCCAGCTTCTTAAATGCTGCGATTAATAAAGATCATGGTATTTAGGAGGTTAAAAAGCCCGATGCAAAGCATGCAACACTCCTGGCTGTCAGAGCAGAGTCTCGGCTGTCATGTAAGAGGTGCTCCCGGTGTCGAACACGCCATTTGCAAGCGTAAGCTATTGAAGAATGGTCAAGTCACTTCTTTTAGCCACTTTATGTTTTTTTTTTAATTTATTGAATTAGATCTTGAGCACATTATTAGTTTTGTGTAATATGTATACTTCAGGGTCTGGGTGGTGGTAAAGCGGGGCCCACGATGAAGGGTGAAGACGTGTTTATAAAGTACTATTTCACTACATTTTACTCTTCTTCTTTCTTGCTAAATGACTTTCAGACTTCATAAAATATTGAGCAGTTTAAGAAATGCGCTCCAGCTCCTAGAATATTTTAATTCATCAAGAACGTCTCTATTTCTAATTCCCCAACCAAATCTCACACAGAATAGCACTATTTATTTTATGGGTGGTTTTGTCAGAAGACCTTTCTTTTTTCTTCTCTTTCGACTGGGTCTCATCTATAAAGCTCGACAGTTCTAGATTGCGTGTCGAGCAGAACAAACCTGTTTTGCTGACTGATACACTTAAGAATTTCCGTTTGTAAAAGTCTTTAATCTCGTTACTTCCATCTGCCTCACTTTACCAACATTTTCCCCTCCCCTACATATTATCAGCCCGTTCTTCAGAGGTCTTGTAGGCGTCATTATTTAAAGCCCGTGTTCAGTTTTAGTTCATATCTGTGTAACCAGTCTTCCGTAATTTAGTTTTATTTTTCAGGGATAATTATGAGGGCTGATCGAATACTTCGATTATCCAGCTTCGCGAATATTTTCCGAATACCTCGCGGCTATTCCACTATTCGATGTGCAATGTAAGTCTATGGGAAGCCCAAATATTTCCAAATAGTTGTTATTCGGGTTTCCCATAGACTTACATTGCGCATCGAATATTCACAAACAGTCGAATAGCGACGAGGTATTCGGAAATTATTCGCGAAGCCGAATAATCGAAGAATTCGATCATCTCTGCTAATTATCATTATATCCTTCCTCCTTTTTTCATGGCTCCTGAACTTTTATTTATGTGATACATCCTATTATTATGTCGTTACAACCTCCTTAAAGAAGTGTAAGTGTATTCCGTGGTTGGCATGTCTGCAGTTTAACGGGTTTAAGCAAGTTAAAGAACAGTTTATTGGCGCTCACAGTTATAATAAGCGCTGGTCACAGATACTGAGACAACATTAGTATTGTTCTACTTGTCCATACAGAGAAGCCCATACTGATCTACAGTACAGATGATATGAGATATATTGCATCAAATGTCTAAAAACTCCAGGCTGTCAATTCAGGTGACTATTCAGAGTAAGCGGTTATGTGTAATCATATGGAGTAAAACTATCTATGACTTGTATCTTGCATTTTTCAACAGTTTGTCCCCCCTACAGGCTCTTTATATAAGTTTGGCTATGTGCACATGACACTTTTCAGGCAGATTCCATCTGAAACATTATTAAAAAAATGCTCAAAACAATGAACAAACTGTTATGTAAAAACAACTTCCTGAGCATCTACTCAGCCTTCTTGAGCTTCTTTTAACCCCTTAGCCTTCGAAAGCCATCCAGGTCAGTTCTCTGTGGCACTGGACAGCTGCGGAAACTTCCTGATGTTCCAGATGCCATGATGCAGAGTTTGATTTGCAGTCCTCGCATGATGCCATCTATGTGGCGCACAGGTGATGTCTGGCCAGCTTGGCTAATCATAACTCAAGCCTGGGATCCAGAAGGATAAGGAAATTCGGCCAGCTCCTGTCCACAGCCAGAGGGCACTGACCTGGACGGCGGTTGCAAGAAGCCATCCCCTCATCTCTACTACTAGGACATATGAACATATCTACTGCTTTGGACCCATCTCCGCAGTGGACTTGTCTAAATTACAGCCATACAATGCTACATTTTTTCTGTAGTGGACATTGCAGCAAATATCACATGTTCATAGTCTGATAAAACAACAGATTTATGTACATGGTGATATACTGTACCCTAAATTCATAAGGAGAAAAAAAAAAGACATTCAGATAGGGACTTTAGATTGTGAGCCCTAATGGGGACCATGTTCCTGATGTATGTAAAGCGCTGCGCAATATGTTAGCGCTATATAAAAAATAAAGATTTGATTTCGCCTATGCATAAAGACATATGGAGGTGGCCCATAAAGACTCTCCAGCTTCATACCACTTGTGTACCCTCCTATCGACTCCTGCACACAGCTGTCTACATCAGGACTTTATCTACGGTGGAAGAAATGGATTCAACGGTTTTCATTTACCAGTTGTTGCTGTAAATGCTGAATTGTCTCATCCTTCTTCTTTGACTCCTCTTTCAGCTGTCGAATCTCTCGGAGAAGGTCTTCAGTCTTAAATATGATAAAAGAAAACAGATATCAGTGTACAAACGAACAGTCCTTTTGACATGGGGATTGATGAAACAATTAATCCTTCCCGATTAAAAAATAAGGGCTAAGCCACACGGCGAGAAAATCGGTGCGAGTGGAGTGCGATAAAACATCGCATTCCCCTCGGACCAATTCTAGCCTGTGTGTCAGCACACATGGGCGATTATTTTCTCAGCCCTAATCGGACTGAGAAAACAATCGCAGCATGCTGCGATTGTAAGCTGAGTCTCTTTCTCTCGCACCCATTCAAGTGAATGGGGCGAGAGAAAAATCGCACTGCACTCGCGGTACACCGGTGTACTGCTAGTGCAGTGCGAGAATGGCAATAGCCGGCTACACAGTAGAGAGGGAGAGAAATCCCTCCCTCCCCTCCTGAGTGCCGGCCCGCCCCCCGCAGCTGAGGTCTGCTCGCACGAACGGACCTCAGTTGCAAGGACACAGGCATGACACTCGGCTCTGCTGTACTGCCAGCACGAGCCGAGTCTCATGCAAGTGGATCGCAGTAGTCCCCGTGTGGCCCCAGCCTATGTGTCAGCCCAGCACACCAATATCAGCAGTTTTATCCAACAACCTCCGGTGTATGGGGCCTCACGACTGTCCTCGAACATAACGGATATACAATACTTCATTGCCACTAGAGACAAATCATTGCAACAGACGTCTGACAGCAATTTATTCCCTTCACACCACTGAGTTGTTGCACGCTTGTGGTTAGGTTGGGTGAAATACTTGTCAGTTGTAACATATATTTTCCCTTTATTACAGGATGGTTGCAAATAAATAGCCGGTCTATAAATACATAGAAAATCTGCATCCTATCATTTACATGTGGACATTACCATACTCCTCCACTTCAGCTAACAGAGCGGGGGTCACAGGAAGCATTTGTAAGACACTTCCTTAAACAGTACTACAACAATTATTCATCCATAGAAAATTAATATGCAAGGACTGAAAATGCTCTGTTTAGTAACGAATCATAAATTTGTCACAGTCAAAGCCTGGACACCTTTCTATTTGGCTGTGACGTTTGATTCCTCCAGTCAGGTCTTCACAGAAATAAAATAAAGGATAGGCAAATTCTGAAGACACACAAAACAGTCATTTAGCAGGAGACCGAGAATTGGTGGAAAACTGTAATTGTTCACCATTGTGCATGACCATCTAGTGGACATACACCTTAGATAGCTGTCTCTCCTCACGCCTCATACAAGAGCGCTCATGTGCTCTCCATATTGATAGTAGTGCAAGCCACAACCAGACTCCTCTATCAGGGGCTAACCTACCAGGAGAACACAAGGAAATCAAACTGTCCCCTCATAGATCCGGGTCCTCAGAGAGACGGTCCTGTGAAAAATCGATGGGTTCGGCCAATCCAGTGTGTATTTTTGTATGTATTTTGTATGTATTCCAGTGAGTATTTTTATGTGTATTTGTGTGTATATTTACTGGAACTTTGGGTGGATTTGCTTTTGAAGATCCCAGTCTTCTCTCAACCAGAAAATCAAAGTTAATTAACTAGAGCAGCCTAAGAAGTATGAACCCATAAAGCCATGCTAGTATCACACCAGACCTTTCTATTGTTTTGGTTAGTCCCACCATTCGTTTCATCTTAGATCAGTGGTCCCCAACCTTTCTAACTATGAGAGGCACATGCAGCTCTGACAGAGGGTTTCAAGCCACATTCACGTCCTCACCCTCACCCCAAGTAGTGACATCTAGCTGATGTTCTTCCTCCTCCCATAGTAGTGACAGCCAGAGTATTCAATGAGGAAGTATATCTCGATTCAGGGGTTCCCACCTTACCTACCTGTAGTATTCGTGCATCAGGCACTCCAACCACACTATAGCTTACAGCTTTAAGAACATTCTCTAACTGGCAGACTACCAAGGCCAGTATATGCACATCCAGATCTTCTCTTCTGTGCAGAGCTACTCACAAACATCACCATCTCAAGACCTGCTCTTCATAACAGTTAGTGAGACCTGACAGACCGCTGCGAAACACACATCATGGGTCCAAGAGCCATAGGTGCCTCCCGAGACAAAGGTTGGGGGATACTATCAAACTAAAATCTAAAATGATGACTCATAGCTTTTTAATGGAGAGCCTCTTACGAAATTTCATTTTTTTTTTTAGAAATCTGCAGGTTGAGAGGAAAAATGTAGTGTGTGGAGTGCACTATGAAGAGACTGGTGATCCAGTTTGTGACAAATTTATGCCATTAAGTAAGGTTTCTTTTTTGCTACAAGTCATCCTTATGTAAGTAAATGATCTTGACTTGTCCATCGTGTTCAGCGTCCTGCCCCTACTCCTGGATACACTCAACTAATATTGTCAGTATGGCTCCTTAGTATTTAAGCGGCTTCTAAACTAAAGCTTCTTCTCTGAGAAATTACAACCAGAGAAGAACGCTATAATGGACATTAAGGTCATGAATAATAGTTCGATAAACTCAAGGGTCATTTTTTGGCTATTAAGTCTCGTATACTTATCTTTTTCCAATGAAATGGATGCATCTATTACAAGCAAACAGCAATGGATTACTTACTTCAACAATAGCACTGAAGACGACATTAGTCCAGGCAGTAATAAGAAGAGTAGAACTTTACGTCTAATTTGCAGCAAATTTATGGGTATCTAACAGCATGAGGTACCGTGGATTATCATCTATTAGTGATTATCTATAAAAGCTTTGGTCATATGGCATGTACTGACTGACCTAAGTGAACAAGATGTACCAAATTATCTATGTAATGATTGCATGCTGTAACGATTAGAGCTGTTAAGTTCATCACTTCTATTGTATATACAATAATTGCTTAGTTTACAGCTGAGAAACCATATGTCACATTGTACTAGATAATAATAGAAAAAAAGGACAATAAAAATGTACTTGGACATATTAAAGACTAGGAATGATCATTAACATATTAAATGGGTTATTACCATGTGGTAAGTTTAATGACTATCAACAGGTCAAGCCATAAATGCATAATAGGTGCTGGGACCTGCATATACTTCAAGAATGGGGTGCAGTCCCATGTAAGCGACAAATTATCAGGACGGTCATACAAATGAATGGAGAGAGTCACTGATGCATCGCCACCTCTTCACTGACGGGACAGAGCCCCTTACTCAAGATAGGTCTGGCATACATTATCGGCATACCCAGTGGATATTACATATATGCATGGAATGGTAAGCAGTCAGAAAGTAAAATGAGTATTACCCGCAGCCACAGAGAAAACAGCAGAACAGCAGGATTTACCCCCATAAAGACATAAGGCCATTATTGCAGACATCATTAGGAGGCTGATATAGAGCTCCTATTATATAGACGTGTTAATGTATTTGCTGTGAAACTGAAGACTTATCTTGGCGGTTCTGTCCTAGGGCTAGTCTCAGACCAACGTCACTCATATTGGCACTTCGATGGTATCATGATCCCCGCCTTGTGACTGAACACAAAGAACAGGGAGGAGCAGAGGACATGTGTAGTGAGGGCTACGATACTGCCCCTATGACTGGAAGCGAGAGGCTGCACGGAGAATGGAACTTCATTTTCTCCCTGCAGCCACACATCCAGTTACACTGCCAGATATGTTTAAGATGGTATTTACTTGCAAATTAGAACCATGTCTGCCCGTCAGTATAGGGTTTTCTTCACTGATGGGTTCCCTTTAAGCATTATTCACACTAGCAGCATGACTATTATTATTATAATTATTATTCATAATAATAATAATAATAATAATAATTATTATTATTAATAATTACTATAGTGCCATTTATTCCATAGCGCTTTACATGTGAAAGGGGTATACAAAATAGGGACAGGTACAATAATCATAAACAATACAAGGCACAGACAGGTACAGGAGGTTAGAGGTCCCTGCCCGTGAGGGCCCACAGTCTACGAGACTATAAAACAATAATGGTCCAATCTTAGGGCTATATATACACTGGAGCAGTCACAGAATTTCCCAGGTGAAGCTGCTTCTAGAGAATGCCGGTGGTCGTTTTCCTGAAGTAGATTTGCAGGCAGTTTTTCCACCATTCTTGCTTCTTTCATTCTCTACTATGACATACAGAGAGCGGGCGGCTTCTGAGTGGATGTTGCCTGTAGAATACATGTCATTTCTTTGAATCGCTTCAGGGTTTCCAAACCCTGTAGTGGTTAAAAGAAATTATATAAAGACAAAAGATGTGCACAGCAATATTGTTTTGACGATGCTGTGGATGTTGTGTGCACTGCCACGCTAGGTAAGGGGAATTACCAAGCAAAAAGGGAAAGGAAGAGAAACCCTGTGTCTAGGGAGGGGGAGATGGTGACCCCTGACCAAACCCACTGCTGGTCCCTGGGGTCCCTCACCACTTTATCGGCTCTGTGTATAGGTGCGAAACCTGATACCTGACCCTAGGTATCCATAGTGCTGGGCCCTAAATAGGGAATGGATGGGATGTGCTCTTTGTCAACCCCACTAAACAGTAAAGAAAACAACTAGGAGGACACAAAGGGTTTTCCCCTTTGTGTCCTCCTAATTGTCTTTTTTACTGTTTAGTGAGGTTGACAAAGACCTCATGAACTACTTATCCACAGATCACTCAGGTAGTAGGTCAGCAAAGTTACAGCAACAATACCACAGATGAGTACAAGCAACCTGCTTGCAACCAGAGCTAGAATGAACTGAATAATATCACCAGCACAAGCCTAGGGAAGATGGGAGTATTTAAGCACATGGAGAATGCTGATAATCAGCAGCTGGATGGATGGAGGGCTCTGCTGTGTTCTAAAGGGGAAGAGATGAAAACCTAGCACGAAAGCTACCTAATGCAATGAATACTAACAGCAGGAACAATAGAAAGTTAGGGAGCATTTTGCAGAGCCAAACGCTGTGACTTTCTATTACCAGAAACCACTTGACAGTCTGTCATCCATGGCACATAGCCTTAAATGTGTTAAAATCAGTCTGTATATATTTCACCCAACTGTCAGGTTTCCTCTTTATGTGCAAACTGACTTTCTCAGACGCGTTCCACCCGGTATGTGCCTAAAATACGGCAAATAAAATGGACATAATGCACAGCAAAGTCAAAATAACATTGCTGTGCACATACTCTGTCTTTTAACCACTTCAGGGTACAGAGCAAAAGATGCCGGTGGAGGAGCCACCACAAAAATGTCTGAAAAGATATCAGTAAAGCTGCTCCAGGAAAACAGCCAGCATTTTCCAGAAGCGACTTCACCTTAACAATTTTGACGGTGCGCCAATGCCTAAGAGATTCCGTGTGCACATACCCCGGGGGCCACAGCGTTGTTAGTAGCAAGGATGGCACCGCAGATGGAAGAGACTTACACAGTCATGACTGTAATGCCTGGCCAAACTGCAGGTACCAAGCATGGCTGCTTAGCTTCCTTATCAACGAACTGTCGGAGAAAAGCAATTTAAAGGGAACATGAAGACTATTAGAAATTAGAAATAGGATCGCAAAATGGGAAGGTCACTGATTTCAAAAGTCAGTTAGCAATAACTTCTATCGGTGAATCCCACTAAGGCTAGGTTCACATTTCCGTCAATTTGTATCAGTCACAATCCGCGGCTCTGGTAAACAACGGAATCCGTTTGGCGGATTCCGTTGTTCCCATAGACTTGTATGAGCGGAGGATTGTGACTGATGGCCTTGCGTTGCATCATCCGCCCAACTGATCAGTCGTGGAACGACTGACCGCTGGGTGGCAGGAACGCAGCCTGTAACGTTTTTTGAGCAATGCAATCCGTAGGATTTCGCTGCGCATGCTCTCTCTGGCTCCCTGCAAACGTAACCAGGGTACACATCGGGTTACTAAGCAATACGCTTTGCTTAGTTACCCGATATTTACCCTGGCTACGTGTGCAAGGAGTCAGCGCTAAGCGGTGTACGCTGGTAACCAAGGTAAATATCGGGTAACCAAGCAAAGTGCTTTGCTTAGTTACCCGATATTTACCCTGGCTACGTGTGCAGAGAGCCCAACACTTCCCCGCTCGGCTCAGCCCTCTCCCGCACTCGGCATGTGCACACACACACACGCACACACGCACACACACCTGAAATCCTCAGCGCCATGGTCCCGCTCGGCTCCACCCACCCCGCACTCCGACCCCAGCACACATTCTCGGCGGCCGAACGATCAGATTATCACCCGGCGGCCGACTGCTGTGAGCGAACAGCTGATCACCCGGCGGCCGGCTGCTGTGAGCGATCAGCTGATCACATGGCTGCTGTGAGCGATCGGCTGATCACCCGGCGGCCGGCTGCTGTGAGCTATCAGCTGATCACCCGGCGGCCGGCTGCTGTGAGCTATCAGCTGATCACCCGGCGGCCGGCTGCTGTGAGCTATCAGCTGGTCAAACGGCGGCCGGCTGCTGTGAGCTATCGGCTGATCACCCGGCGGCCGGCTGATGTGAGCGATCGGCTGATCACCCGGCGGCCGGCTGATGTGAGCGATCGGCTGATCACCCGGCGGCCGGCTGCTGTGAGCGATCGGCTGATCACCCGGCGGCCGGCTGCTGTGAGCGATCGGCTGATCACCCGGCGGCCGGCTGCTGTGAGCGATCGGCTGATCACCCGGCGGCCGGCTGCTGTGAGCGATCGGCTGATCACCCGGCGGCCGGCTGCTGTGAGCGATCGGCTGATCACCCGGCGGCCGGCTGCTGTGAGCGATCGGCTGATCACCCGGCGGCCGGCTGCTGTGAGCGATCGGCTGATCACCCGGCGGCCGGCTGCTGTGAGCGATCGGCTGATCACCCGGCGGCCGGCTGCTGTGAGCGATCGGCTGATCACCCGGCGGCCGGCTGCTGTGAGCGATCAGCTGATCGCTCTCTCTTTTTCAACAGAGTCCGACAATGAATTCTATTCTTGTCATCCGTTGTACAACGCATCAGTCCCAAGCGTCAAGCAACGCATGTGACTGATGCAAAACAACGGAAATGTGAACCTAGCCTAATCGTTGCAGTCAGAACAAACTTGCAGGGAATAACAGCAGCCGGAACGCTACAGTTTTTGTCTTAATCGATTTGTTACAGCCTGTAAGTTTTGGTGGCATCTCTTGTCAAGTACTATGGTCTATTTTCTAGGCTTTCCTCTTTGAAGCCAATAGTTTAGTTGCTTCAATCAATATGGCTTTTTACAATTACACGGCTCGGGGCTCGGATATCTACTATATACTATGCTTACTATGCGGTTCCCTTCAAACAGATGTATTCCTTCATAGTAAAAGACAAGTCTAATCATACAGTAAATATAGCAGCTCAACCTTTCTCCAAGCAACTATGTGCTACAATCACCCCGTGCCCGTCATGTCTTTAATGAAATACATCCACACTGCATTACAGGATGTAATATGTTTCTATCCCCAGTGCTATAGGTTACAGACACACTGAAAAGGAGGCAAAATCCAATTAATCTTGGAAGACACCTTTATCGGGTTAGTTGGCTTCTATATTAGATCCATGTAATTGTAGAAACCAAAACAACAACCTGCTGACCCTTCGCCCTTATATAATGAATAGGACAGGCATTGCACGGCGGAGAGATCACCAATTTCTGGGAAGAATTATTTAGTGTCTGACATACAATTATTTTCATATACAGCTTAAGGTTTATCATTAAAAACACCTTTAACGTGCAGAAAACATTTGTTAATGAGTTGACTAATCAAGCAGAGGCAAGTTATCAATTTTTTCATAGAGTAGAGAACAGGCTAATCCTAGCTTTCCTGATAGTTTAGGGCAGGGATAGGGAACCTTTTTTCTATCGGGGGCGATTTGGAAATTTCTACCAACCTTCGGGGCCTCACAAAATTATCAACTAGAAAATTACCCTAATATATTTGATCAAACAATTAATTAAATCACCCTCCCTACACCCCTACTGTGGTGGCTGGAGCTGCTTCTCTTTGGTGCAACTGTGATATTGCTCATGCTTCTTCTCACAACTGCATGTCCAGGTTTGTCTCTGTCTGAAGCGCAGTGAACTCTTTGTGATAATGAGATTAGTAAATCATATAGGAGGGGCTGGGGACATAGACATCCCAAGAGGGGCTGAGGACATATACATCACAGCAGGGGCTGGGCACATATACATCCCAGGAGGGGCTGGGGACATATACATCACAGCAGGGGCTGGGGACATATACATCCCAGGAGGGGCTGGGGACATATACATCACAGGAGGGGCTGGGGACATATACATCACAGGAGGGGCTGAGAACATATACATCACAGGAGGGGCTGAGAACATATTCATCACAGCAGGGGCTGGGGTATCTATACATCACTGGAGACACGGGTGCATACACATCGTAGGAGATGCTGGGGCCCATAGCAGGGCCCAAAACCGAGCCCAAGGCAGGGCCCAAAACCGAGCCCAGGGCAGGGCCCAAAACAGAGCCCAGGGCAGGGCCCAAAACAGGGCCCAGGGCAGGGCTCAAGCCCTGGCCCAAAACAGGGGCCAGGGCAGGGCCAAAAACAGAGCCCAGGGCAGGGCCCAAAACAGGGGCCAGGGCAGGGCCCAAAACAGGGGCCAGGGCAGGGCCAAAAACAGGGGCCAGGGCAGGGCCAAAAACAGGGGCCAGGGCAGGGCCAAAAACAGGGGCCAGGGCAGGGCCAAAAACAGGGGCCAGGGTAGGGCCAAAAACAGGGGCCAGGGCAGGGCCCAAAACAGGGCCCAGGGCAGGGCCCAAAACAGGGCCCAGGGCAGGGCCCAAAACAGAGCACAGGGCAGGGCCCAAAACAGAGACGAGCCCAGGGCAGAGACGAGCCCAGGGCAGGGCCCAGAGAACTCATAAGTGGCTGGGATTAGATCATAAATATTAGGACTCAGTAAAGCGTGCATATAATGTAAAGGACTTCAGCAGCGTGTTACTGTTACGAGAGGATAATTTTATAAAACCTAAATTAAGACTTGCCATTAATGAGGGCGATACAATCAGGGTCTCTGCCCTTAGATCAGGCAGCATAAACCTAATGGCATATGCTATGATCACTGATTCACAATGAAATTTAAGGGGTTAAGAGCAACGATCGGACCTAGCACCAATCATTGATGTTAGTGGCACGTGCCCCTAAGGACAAACAGCCAGCATCCACTCTGTGTGAAGTGGGCTCACGACTTGCTCCAGGACATGTACATCTGCCATCGAGTGCTAAGGGGTTATCAGGCAGAGTTAATTTGCTCATGAAGAAGTTTACACATTGCACATTATGAAATACATTTTAAAATGGCTTTACTGGGACCACAATAGCACAGCATGTCCTTTATGAGATCAGGATCTGCACCTAAGCAGCGGCTGTGCTGGGTATTGCAGCATTGTCCCACTCACACACATTACTGTCCTGTGCTGCCCCCTAATGGATACATGCAAGGACTAGAAAATGTCAGAACATTTACCTTTAAGGTGGGGTCAGTGTCTTGTGGTTCAGGAGTAGTGGGATAAGACTGCGGTACATCTTGCATTGGTGATTCCGGGTCATCCTCCTATGGAAGAACAGACACAATAAGTTTTCTGACAATGCAGTGAATTTATACCACTATTCACATACGCTGCAATTTTTTCGCTGTCTTACACATTAATATGTATAGCCAATAACTCAAATGCATTATTAAAATTCACACATAAATCCACATGTCGGCTATTTGCATTGTATGATTTTGACCTTTCTTCTAGGGATCTGGGTCGGCTTTTAGCCCCTTAAAAGCATTCCTCTGCAGAACAAGATTTCTGAAGGGCGGGCGATGACATTGATGGTTTACTGATCCTTCATCTGAGCATTTCACAACTGCACAATAATGTTCTGGAATAGAAGCCGCTGATAAATGACCAAATGTTACATTTAAAAGGGTTCATGACGTTAGAGAGTGCTTTCTACAGACAAAGTAAAAATCCCCGGTAAATATATGTGGATGGTGTGAAGGCTCTGCGGCAATTGTGGAGGCCAGCCTCATCATCCCTGAGAGAAGATGGTTTAGGTAATTACGAGTGATGAGTGGGCACTACCATGCTCGGGTGCACAGTACTCTTAATGAGCAGTTGGTGCTCGGATGGGCGCAATTCGAATACAGAGTATAATGGAAGTCAATGGGGAAGTAGAGCATTTTTGCGGGAAAATTTCCTGGAAAAATGCTCGAGTTCCCCATTGATTTCCATTAGGCTATGTGCGCACTAGAAAAGTGATTTTTCTCAAGAAAATTTCTTGAGAAACTTCTGGGAGTTGAAGATTACCGCACCTGCGGTAAAAAAACGCACCAAAACCGCGGGAAAAATGCATGCGTTTTTGCCGCGGTTTTTCCGCAGGTTGGTCCCTGCGGTGTTTTTATGCTGAACTGCAATATATAATATAGATAATAGATAGATAATCGATAGATAGACAGATAATGGATAGAGGGAAAGATGGATAGATAGATAAATAGATAGATGAGAAAGACCTATATAATGTCCCACCTCCCTGCATTTTCTAAGCTGGCACCCTTTAGTGACTTGCATGTGGCACTAAGGTGCTTAGCCTTGTATTTAGCCAAAAAATAAATAAATAATTAAAAAAAAAATGACGTGAGGTCCTCCCATCTTTTGTAGCCAGCTAGGGTAAAGCAGACAGCTGCAGCCTGCAGACCACAGCTGGCAGCTTCACCTTGGCTGGTAATCCAAAACAGAGGGCACCCCACGATGTTATTTGACACTAAATAATTTAAAACAAAAAATGTGGGGTCCCCCATATTGGATCACCAGCCAAGGTAAAGCGGACAGCTGGGGTCTGATATTCTCAGACTAGGAAGGTCCACTGTTATTGGACACTCCCCAGTCTAAAAATAGCAGGCCGCAGCCGCCCCAGAAGTGGCGCATCCATTAGACGTGCCAATCCTGGCGCTTCGCCCCAACTCATCCCGTTGCCCTATCAGATACCCGACATCACCAACCCAGTCAGTAAGAAATAAAAAATAGACAACAAAAAAAGTTTTATTTGAAAAAACACTCCCCACATTCCCTCTTTCATCAATCCGGGTCCGGCGTAATCCAATAAGGGGGGGGGGGGGTCCCACGACGATCCATACCATAGTCACTGTCCTAGTAAGTGAAGAACAGAATGTTCCCTATTGGCTGGGAGAGCAATGCAGTGACCTGAGCTAACATCAATAGGTCACCCCAGGTCACTGCAGGGGATGACGAGCACTGCTGTCAGGAGGATAGATGAGATCATTACCTGCTGTGATGATCTCCTGCAGTCCTGCCATCAGCGCTGTCACTGCCAGCCGCGTTGTCAGCAGTATCGCGAGAACCTGTGACGTCACCGCTAGTGACAGTCTCGGGCCACGGGGCATAGACGGCAGTGACAGCGGTGACGTCAGGGGGCAGGAGATAGTCACCGCAGGTAATGATCTTATCTAACCTCCTGACAGCAGCGCTCGGCATCCCCGCGGCTGCACGCACTGCTGTGTGTCAATGTCTGCCTACGCTGCAGCGTGACAAGCTGCCGATACTGCGGGCAGACACTGACACACTGCAGGGCAGGCAGCTGCGGGGCCGGAGCGGGACACAGACTGCACGGGCACCTGGAGGTCACACGGAAGTGCTTCTGTGCGGCGTCCAGGGAGTGTAACGTCTGTGTTTACTCTGCTCCGCTTCCTCTTCTGTCATAATAACATCACTTCCTGCAAAACCACAGGCAGCGATGGACATTACCTCAGGTAAATCACGGCTATACCGGGGGTATACCACACATCATTTGCTACCTGCGGTATACCCCCGGAATTTCGCGATTACATTACAGTGAATGGAGTGAAATACCGGGGGTATTCCGCAGGTACCTGCGGAAAAGAAGTGACATGCACATTTTCTCAAGAAATTTTCTCAAGAAAATCTTCACAAAGAATTTTCTTGAGAAAAAAAACGCAGTGTGCGCACAGCTATTTTTTTTCCCTTTGGTTTTGCTGGGAAATGTCTGCAGAAAGATTTCAAACATTTCTCAAGAAATTTCCGCAGCAAAACCGCGGGTAAAACGGCCTAGTGCGCACATAGCCTTATACTTGGATACTCGATTTGCGCCCATCTGAGCACCAGCATGGTAGTGCTCATCATCAATAGTAACTAGAGGTATAAGTATACAATAAAGAGGACTGGAACAAGAATTATTGCTTCCAAAGAACTTACAAAAGACCAGCGAAAGGTAATTCTGGCAGCTAAGGGTACTTTCACACTTCCGGTTTTTCTTCTGCGGCACAATCCGGCACTTTGCAGGAAAATCGCAACCGGTATTTTTTGCTGCCGGTTGCGATTTTCCTGCATAGACTTTAATTAGTGCCGCATTGTGCCGCATGGCCTTGCGTTCCATCCGGTTTTTGCCGCATGCGGCAGATTTAGCCGATGCGGCGGCCGGATGGAACGTTGCCTGGCACGTTTTTTCGTGCGGCAAAAAAAACCGCATCGCGCCGCATTCGGCCGATGCGGCGCATCTCTCAATGCATGCCTATGGCGGCCGGATGCGGCGCGATGCGGCAAATACCGCATCCGGCCGCCGCATGCGGTTTTTGCCACTGCGCATGCTCAGTAGCATGCCGCAAGCGGCAAAAACCGGGCAGGCCGCATGGGAAAAACTTATGCAAAGGATGCGGTGTTTTCACCGCATCCGTTGCATAGCTTGCACAGCCGGATTGAGCCGCAGGGCTCAAGCCGGATGTGTGAAAGTAGCCTAAATAGGAAAGGGTTCTTTACAGTTATAGTGCCTTGAGAAAGTATTCAGCCCCCTTGAATTTTTCAACCTTTTTCCACATTTCAGGCTTCAAACAAAGAAAAAAAATGTTAATTTTATGGTGAAGAATTAACAACAAGTGGGACACAATTGTGAAGGTGAACGAAATGTATTGCTGATTTTAAACTTTTATAAAAAATAATAAACTGAAAATTGGGACGTGCAATATTATTTGTCCCCTTTAAGTTAATACTTTGCAGTTCCACCTTTTGCTGCGATTACAGCTGCAAGTCGCTTCGGGTATGTCTCTATCAGTTTTGCACATCGAGAGACTGAAATTCTTGCCCATTCTTCCTTTGTAAACAGCTCGAGCTCAGTGAGGTTGGATGGAGAGTGTTTGTGAACAGCAGTTTTCAGCTCTTTCCACAGATTCTCGATTGGATTCAGGTCTGGGCTTTGACTTGGCCATTCTAACACCTGGATACGTTTATTTGTGAACCATTCCATTGTAGGTTTTGCTTTATGTTTTGCATCATTGTCTTGTTGAAAGAAAAATCTCGGTCCCAGTCTCAGGTCTTTTGCAGACTCCAACAGGTTTTCTTAAAGAATGGTCCTGTATTTGGCTCCATTCACCTTCCCATCAATTTTAACCATCTTCCCTGTCCCTGCTGAAGCAAAGCAGGCCCAAACCATGATGCTGCCCCCACCATGTTTGACAGTGGGGATGGTGTGTTCACGGTGATTAGCTTTGTTGCTTTTACGCCAAACATATCGTTTGGCATTGTGCCTAAAAAGTTTGACTTTGGTTTCATCTGACCAGAGCACCTTCTTCCACATGTTTGGTGTGTCTCCCAGGTGGCTTGTGGCTAACTTTAAATGACACTTTTAATGGATGTCTTTGAGAAATGGCTTTCTACTTGCCACTCTTCCATAAAGGCCAGATTTGTGCAGTGTACGACTGGTTGTTGTCCTATGGACAGACTCTCCCACCTCAGATCTCTGCAGTTCATCCAGAGTGATCATGGGCCTCTTAGCTGCGTCTGTAATCAGTCTTCTCCTTGTTTGAGATGACATTTTTGAGGGACGGCCAGGTCTTGGTAGATTTGCATTGGTATGATATGCCTTCCATTTCAATATGATCGCTTGCACAATGCTTCTTGGGAAGTTTAAAGTTTTGGAAATCTTTTTGTAACCAAATCCAGCTTTAAACGTCTCCACAACAGTATCACGGACCTGTCTGTTGTGTTCCTTGGTCTTCATAATGCTATCTGTGCTTTAAACAGAACACTGAGACTATCACAGAGCAGGTGCATTTATATGGAGACTTGATTACACACAGATAGCTTATCATTATCAGTCATTTAGGACAACATGGGATCATTCAGAGATCCTCAATGAACTTCTGGAGTGAGTTTGCTGCACTGAAAGTAAAGGGGCCGAATAATATTGCACGCCCCAATTTTAGTATTTTTTTACAAAAGTTTAAAATAAGCAATATATTTCATTCAACTTCACAATTGTGTCCCACTTATTGTTGATTCTTAACCATAACATTAAAGTTTTTATCTTTATGTTTGAAGCCTGAAATGTGGGAAAAGGTTGAAAATTCAAGGGGGCTGAATACTTTCGCAAGGCACTGTAGACTAGTCAGACTGGGGAAGTGAGTACCACAAGAAGTAGTGATGGCAGACACTATACCAGCATTTACAAAAGGGCTGGAGACTTTTCTCCCAACAAATGGCATTGTGGGCTATAAATAATCTAGCGATAGAGAATGTATAACTGGGGGAGAACAGCTGAATTTGATGGAGCGGTGTTTTATTTCAACCTATATAATGATGAAAGAGTAGAAATCATACCTTTTCCTTACAACTATCAAAGAGAAATACACAATATCTTTGTAATATTGGGGAAAAAGTACCTATACTATGGGAAACCTCCACTTGTGTACGTCTCTCAGGCAGTATTCACATTAATCTCTGAGGCAGCACAGACAACATTCCATGCAGAGAAGAGAGGGAGGCATTGGATAAAGCCCCTTACTCTATATTATATTAACTACATCTCTGTTTGATACATTGAAGCCACGCTGAAGCTTGATACCTCCATGCCAAAGGGTCAGTACTAGCATGTGCCACTCACGCGTGTACATAGAAAATACAAATATCACTAGTGTTGGTGGGAGATATGGGGTGGGGTCGGGGAGGCATGTGCCAGTTATGTAACCAGATACTTATGTGGTAAGCCAATAAGACATTATACCGAATCCCAGAGATCAATTGGCGACAACTCGCCAGGCATGGTCAACGCGTTTCTCTATTTAGCCTCATGCATGGTGTGCATTTACACTGCCCCTCTCTATAAAACTGGTCAAAAAAGTGTAAGACCCAAATAAATACATAAACTTAGGCATGAAACTGCCATGTGCACCATCACATTCCTGGTGACAGTCATGCTGACATACAGGTGCCATCAGAATGACTCAAATCCCCCTCCCAGAAAATTAGCTTGATATGTAAGATTTACAGACTTCGTTCTACTTATAATAAAGTAGTCAGACAATGTCTACAGCTCCTCACAACTAATATAACGAGTAGTTTCTCCAATTACAACACAAAATGGCCCTCTTAATGCCTCCTGCAGAATTATTCACCCCTTCATGACAGAGGAGCACTCTTTGGCTGTTACAACCTGCTGTAAATATGATACATAGCCAGACACCAGCTGCTGGCAGCGCTCTGGAGGAATCTAAGACCATTCCTCAAGGGTGGTGGTCTCCCGTTCACTAATATTCATGGGTTTTCAAGAGAGTGGTCTAAAGAGATTGCATCCCTTACACAAACAAGTGAAAAGATAGTGACATAGCTGGAATGAGAGAACCCTGGCTATACTACCTGTACATGACCGAAAAAGGAAACCATCGCTGGCTGCCATCAGATTCCTGTGAAGGGAAGTGTTCAAAAACACTGACCGCAAATGACCTGCACCAAGATTTGGCAGCAGCAGCCATCGACATATTAGTTTGCACTGTGAGCGGAGTACTAAACATCGAAGGTCTACATACCCATTCCAAAACATGCACCTCTACTGACCCATAAACAAAAGAAAAGTTGGTGCCAATATGCTCCTAGCTGTATAAATAAGTCAGAGATGTTTTGAGTTTCTGTTCAGTGGAGCGATGTAACAAAACTAAAACCTTTTAGGACTACAACAAAAAAAAAAAAGAAAAGAAAAACACTACCTACTGTGAAGCAAGATGGTGGCTCGGGGATGCACTGGGGCTGACTATCTCTGGCACTGATCCTTGATACCTTAAGTGTATGGAGGGAAAGATAAGTATCAGGAAAGCCTAGTTAAATATGTCAATGCCATGCCTTCTGTAAGGAAGCTTACAGAGGTATTCCCATCTCAAAGATTCTATTCCAATATATAGTAGTCGTAATGAAATTATTAGAAAATACCTTCAATTGGAAATGAAGTATAGTTCTCCTGATATAGTCATGTCTCTTACTTAAGCTACAATGCCCTGCACATAAAGTAAGTATCCATGGTTATGTCCACTCATATAGTCATAGTTAGTTGCTTGTGGTCGTAACCATGGATACCTATGCTGCAATGCCCTGCACAGGAGGTAAGAGACATGGCTATATCAGAAAAACTATACTACATTTGTAATTGGAGGTATTTGGTAATATTATTATTACACCTACTATATATTGGAATGAGATCTTGTAAACGGGAATACCTGTTTAAGCTTGGATGCCATTGTACCTTTTCAATAGGATGATGATCCCAAGCCTACTGCAAAGTTAATCAACACTTGGCTTCAGATGTCTTGGAGGATTCTGGAGAGGCCATGACAGTCTGACTTGAATCCCACAGAAAACATCTGGGAGGCTTTAGATCGAGAGGTTGGAGCATGGAAACACAAGAACATTAGTGAACTGAATGGCAATGAGGAATGGGCTAAGATTTGTTTAGGAATAAAGCCAACAGTAGGAGTCTGGATATGCATCATATTTGCAGCAGGTCGTAACACCCAAAGGATGTTGTACTAAGTGCTAAAGCCGTGCTAACAACTGCGCTGAGACCTGTTACAGATGTTACCACAGCCCATGTGAATGGAGCAGGCGGGTGCAGCCAATGAGGTCCATGTCCTCCTCCTGCCCACTATATTCTAATGTGGAGAGCCAGAAGAGGAGCAGTGATGGACCAGAACCTAGTGTAGGGAGTTTCTTTATTTAGGGCACTGACCAGTGCTTACAAGGAGTCTTAATGCTCGTCAAGTCAGGAGATTGGGATATCTTATTAAAAAATTGTAATTATTCTATTGCACATTTTAGCATTATATTTCATAACAAACGGCAAGGAGTGCAGCCATGGTGCAATTATACAGGTTTAATCCCAGCACTGATCGGATCATGAGAGTTTTATTAAAGCTCAGTCTGAAGGCTCACGCTGCCCCCACAGAGCCAGCTAATACAACGGCAATCAAAAGCCCGATTGTTGATCTCCAAGGCAGCCACACTGGTTGCATCATCTGGGAAGAACTTAAAGAAGCAGGGCTTATTAGCCTCGTGCAATGCTTTCCATGTCAACAGAGACAAGCAAATTGCAGAGTGCTAGACAGTATGTCCGCTGGCCATAGTTCTCCTCTCATGGGGGAGCAGCGAAGCAGCAAAAGATTTAATAGAAGAGGACATGTGGCACTTTCTAAAGTATGAAGGGAAGATAGAAATTCACTACTGCGTTGTCAGGATAAAGAAATTTTGGTTATAAAATGTCGTTCAGTCATTCTAATTGCTTATCAAGCAGCGCTGTTGCATTTCGTGTGAGTATATATGGCTAGTTTTCACACTGAAGTAGCCTATCAGGCAACTACGCTGATATACTGTATGGCTCACACATTGTCATATTATGGCTCTATACAGTCCCCATACTGCCAGAAATGGATGAAGCCCACAAACCTCAGATTCCATCAATATTACACGGGTTGTCCCACAAAGTATATTTTAATCCATAGATCTTGGAATAATAATAAGTTCCTTAATTGAATGTGTTAAAATAAATGCTCCTGGGCTGAGATAATGGTAAAAATGTGCCCCTATACTGTGACCACATCTACAGGCCAAGGGAGGAAGCAAAAGAGTATAAAAACAGCACATCAGGGAAAACAGCTGCTTCTTTCTGTGAAGTAAAACATGTTTAAAAAAAGGCAGGAAAATGTTTTGCTTCACAGAAAGAATCATCAGCAATTCCATGTTGTATATATTCTCTTTTGTTTCCTCCCTAGCCCAGGAGCTGGGGTATGTGCTGACCATGTTCCTGTGCAGCCAGTACACAATACATAGCAGGGACACATTAAAAAAATGTTACTATCTTGAGATTTTTTTAACATATCCAATTGTGGAAATTATTATTATTCCAAGATCTATTGATTCAAATGAACTTTTTTTGTGGGAACCCCTTTTAAGTTTAGATTTGGCAGACATTTTGCCATTCACCATTAGAAGCCACATTATACAACTATTTACTCTTTAAAGTAATGAGACAAGGAGAGAATATTTCCAACTAATGGAGCCACATAGTGCACCATATAACGGCGCCCATAGGTTAAGCACTGAGTTCCAGTGGAATACTTTTACTCCCTTTTTTAATTACACTGACAACTATGTCACTGAATGGCCATACAGCGGTACAAGTCAAAATTATATGTCAGGGGATCACTACTAACATATATTGCATTACTGCCCTCACTAGCTGTCACTACAATTAACTCCTTAAGGACGTGGCCCATTTTGCTCTTCAGGGCAGAGCCCATTTTTCAAATCTGACATGTGTCCCTCTATGTGGAATTATGTTACTAAAGGCCCCATCACACTAAGCAACATCGCTAGCAACATCGCTGGTAACGAACAACTTTTGTGACGTTGCTAGCGATGTTGCTGTGTGTGACATCCAGCAACAACCTGGCCCCTGCTGTGAGGTCGTTGGTTGTTGCTGAATGTCCTGGGCCATTTTTTAGTTGTTGCTGTCCCGCTGTGAAGCGCAGATCGCTGTGTGTGACAGCGAGACAGCAACAACTAATGTGCAGTGAGCAGGGAGCCGGCTTCTGCAGAGGCTGGTAACCAATGTAAACATCGGGTAACCAAGAAGCCCTGTCCTTGGTTACCCGATATTTACCTTCGATACCAGCCTCCTCCACTCTCACTGTCAGTGCTGCCGGCTCCTGCTCTGTGCACATGTAGCTGCAGGACACATCGGGTTAATTAACCCGATGTGTGCTGTAACTAGGAGAGCAAGGAGCCAGCACTAAGCATTGTGCGCTGCTCCCTGCTCTGTGCACATTTAGCTGCAGCACACATCAGGTAATTAACCCGATGTGTGCTGTAACTAGGAGAGCAAGGAGCCAGCGCTAAGCATTGTGCGCTGCTCCCTGCTCTGTGCACATTTAGCTGCAGCACACATCGGGTTAATTAACCTGATGTGTGCTGTAACTAGGAGACTGGGGGCTGGTCACTGGTTGCTGGTGAGCTCACCAGCAACTCGTGTAGCCACGCTCCAGCGATCCCTGCCAGGTCAGGTTGCTGGTGGGATCGCTGGAGCGTCGCAGTGTGACCTCTCACCAGCAACCTCCTAGCAACTTACCAGCCATCCCTATCGTTGTTGGGATCGCTGGTAAGTTGCTTAGTGTGACTGGACCTTTACACTAGTGATTCTCAGATTTTAGTGTTTAACACTACAAATTCTCCAAGAAAACGAATACTTTCTTGGACAAACTGCTAAAGTAATATAGAGGTCTAGAAAATAAAGCATTTGCCACTATAAATCCAATTCTTTTGTTGAGATAAGAGACTGTATTCTTCGTTATATTAACCCCAGCACCTTCCACCGCCAATGTCTTGTTGCTTTCATTGCAGTACCTGGAGCTATCTCATTGTGTTTTTCTCTTTGTGGCTGATAAATGACAGACATTTTAACTTGAAAAGTTACGAGGTCAAACTTGCCTGAAAGGAACCAACTTCTTTAGTTCCCTGGAGGGAATAGAATATCCCTTGCATCCAAAATGCATGCTAAATCTGAAAAGTAGGGCCACAAAGAGCATACAAATCAATCTTTTAGAAAATACATGGCATTCTGTAAGAATACCTGGAGAAATACAAAATAGAAACATATTATTTCCTCATTCTTTAATATTAATGTAGATGAACCCTAACGTCTGATGTCCGTGCTGTCTCCCCGTTCCAGACAATTGTTTTGTATTATTTTAACGCATCAATAATAAAAAAGTAACTCTGCAAACAGTAAAAAAGTCCTAGGTTTCGGTTATAGACTTCACCACCCAGCATCTCTATTCCATCAATATCTGTATTTTCAGGACGCTAATGCAGATGAATACAATGGTGAAACAGGGAGCGGCCATCTTGGTGCTCTACTACTAAGCCTGTAGGTCTTCTTCTCACTGCAGCAGACGCCATGCCATCACTGCACAGAGTGGGGCAGCGCATCACAGAAATGGGCATTTGTGAGGTTTTTTTTTTATTATTACAATTATTTTAATTTTGTCAGTCAGTGCTTTTGGGGGAAATAGTGAAGTGGGGCCATAATATTGTGTGGGTGGCTGTTGAAGCCATCATACTGTGAGGGAGGTCTATGGGCACATCATACTGTGTGTGTGGAGCATCACAGTACCATATGGTGGACTGTGGGGGCATCATACTCTGTGGAGATTGAAGCTGTGTGGGCATTAAACTATGTGGGGAGTTATGGGGGCCATCATACTGTGTGAAGCAGCTGTGGATGTATGATACAGTGTAGGACCATCACATGGTGTGGGGATTATGAAGGACATAATACCGTGTGTGTGTGGGAAGGCTGCAAGGGTCCATCATGCTGTGTATAGAGCATCATACCGGAGTGGAGGACTGTGGGTGCATTATACTACGTAGTGAGTTGTTTACTGTATGGAAGGGCTTTGTGGAGACTTTGTGGACATCATACTGTGTGGAGACAGCTTGGTGGGATAAGTGTGAGACAGGCTTTCGAGGTATCAATGTGTGGGAGTTACAAGTGCATCATACTATAAGGGGTGATAGTAGGGACCTCAATATGTGTGCGCAAGCTCCAGGTAGAGCCCTGTATGGGGGAACCTGTAGGGAAATCATATTGTGTTGGGGGCACTGTGGTAGTATCATACTGTGGTGGGGTAATGTGGAGTCATCATACTGTGCTTGTTATGGCAAATTGTGTAAGGGAATTCACTGTGGGGACACTAAACTGTGTGTTTGGGAGAAGAGGAGGGGGGATTATTGGTAGTATGATACTCTATGGGGTCATATAAGGGGTATTGTGGCAGATGAGAGCTTCAGTAGGGTCACATTTACTGTGCATGTGCCTCTCCCGGTCTTCAAAAGTTGGGAAGTATGCCCTTCTGGGACCGTGCCTATGAGCCATGACCCATCCTACTTAGCTTATTTTATTAATTTTTTTGCATCGGTCGGGTGAATTAAAACTTCTTATATGGGGGTCTATGATTTATATGTACTCCACTGATGTGAACACAGTGAAATTGCAGGTTAGGGCTGCATAGAGACTGCTTGTGTTCTGTTACCATGGAAACACATGCCTGCACAGGAGCTGGAAACACAAGAGTATTGTACGTCTCATGCAGCAATAAAATAAGCTGGCAGTGATTGTGTGCACAGCTAATAACCAGAAGACTAATACAAGAGGATTTCAGCTGCAATGTGTAGATTCATATCCCAAAAAACTGAGCTTTCAATTCCTATTAGAGGTCGTCGTCACCCGATAATTTACAGCTATATATTTATCCACCTGGAATTCCCTGTCAAGTTGTGAGAATAGTGGATTTAAGGTTTTTTTTCTCATCTCAGAAATGTGTGGCATATCCACTGAAAATACCCAATGTCTGACTGGTATGGCTCCCACCTCTATGACCTGCACCACTTTCCAGTATGGGGTCTGCAGGTCTACTGGCTGGAGAGCTGGGAACACGTGAGGTGTCAGATAGCTGTAATCACACAATCCCTTTACAAGGCTTGACTCCATTTATATGCAATTTTAATATGCAACTGACAAACATCAGTAAAATGTCGGCACAATTATATAGACCCATCGGTAAGGGTAAAATTAGAGCAAATACATACATGAATGACTTCCCAGACAGCCTGAAGACTCTGCTCTTCTGGAGGGACTTTGTGTTAGTGTCTATAGAAATTACTAATGGCTTCTCACCCACAAAAGACATCTTGATCTTTGCATCCTCATTGTGTGTTGTAAATTGTTCCCCATCCAATGCCCATCTTTACCGGTACAGCTGCCCTTTACCCTCTCACTATTAAGTCTTCCTTTTCCAATGGCTTTTTAATGGACAACGTCACTTGTGCATTAGCGGGACAAAGCATTCTTACAATGGAGACATTGGAGAGCGCCTCTTCTCCTCCCTAGGGTCACTCTGCGGGTGGAAGCTACACAATACTGGGAATAAAGCTAACTAACACAAAAGCTTCATTTGATATCTGTGACATAGCTAAGAAGTAGGACAGTAAAGAAACTCCTATACACTCACTTGACCTAATCCATTTTCTAACGAGCTTAAAAAGGTGTAAAACGCACGCAGGAAGCCATCACTATAGGAGTCTTATATAGCTCGGATTGTAACCTCGATCGCATGTATGGCTTGATAAGTTACTAGTTATACTATTATATTAGGAGATATCCAATTTTGGGCAGCATTTCTTACTCACCTAAAGATTTTGCAAAGAATGCTTTCAAAAATAGAAAGGTTAGTAGTTAATTTTAACAATTACAAAGTGCAAAGTGAAAGGACAAAAAAAGAAATCTAAATCGCATCAATATTTGGTGTGACCGACCTTTATCTTCAAAACAGCATTGATTCTTTTAGGTGCACTTTACTTGCACACACTGAGAAGGAATTCAGAAGTGCAGGTTGTTCCAAACATCTTCAAGAACCAACCACAGATCTTCTATGGATATAGGATCGGGCAAATCCTTCTGTCTGTTCAGTAAATTCCACACTGACATGACGTTGCTGAGATCAGGGCTCTGTGGGGCCACATCATAAGCCTCTTCATGAATCAGGAGCTTCAAATGACTGGTGTGCACCCCACTACTAATCCTACTTAAACTTCTACTGGAGTAAGATTTTTGGTGTAGCAAACGCCACCATATGTTATTAATTTGATGAGCAGTGGTCACCACATCCTAGCTCCATCCACTTTGTCGGAGCTGGGCAAAAATAGTATTAGAAATGTTGCATAATTCTAGCGCAGCCTCCAGTTAAGACAAAATTATGTGATTTTTCAAAGCTTTTTATGGCAGAAAACTGGCATAAAAGCTTTCATAAATCGGGAACAATATTGTTAAGAACTATTAGTTTAAAGAAGAACAGAGTCCTGGAAATGAAGATATGGCTCTGATAAAGCCCTGATCTTGCGATCATGATCAAGATCATGAAGTCTGTGTGGGAAGACATGAAAAGACAGAAAGATTTGCACAAGCCTGAATCCATACAAGATCTGTGGTTAGTCCTCCAAGATGTTTGGCCCAATCTCTTTGCGGAGTTCCTTCAAAAATTACATGCAAGTGTAGCTAGAAGAATTCATGGTTTCATGGTCTTATGAAGAGGTGAGCAAATGGAAGTGGAACTAAATTTGAACGTCGCAAAAATTCACATTTGCCAAAATGCAGTAGCTTTTGTTATTTGCTTACACAGAGTAACATCTCGGCCGCTGCCTTTCTACTTACCCCTCTGCTCCTCGCCACATCTTCCCATCATTGTCAGAAAAACTAAATCCATGTCAAAGTAAGATACAAAAATAATTCCTTATACTTACCTTACCGATAGCCCCAGACTTCCAGGTCTGATAAGGCCCAGCATGGTCATGACACACCATGACTTCAGGACATCGTGACCTTACACGCGCTCATCAAAGCCAGAAGTCCTGGCCCAGTGTGAAGGTCTGGGGATTCAGCAGTGATACGGAGATAAGGCGAGGACCTGACAAGCAGCGGTGAAGAGCAGAGAGGCTGGAGAGGTTTTTACATCTTGAGTTTATTATGCTCTGTGGTCTGCAGAGGCCCAAATCCATAATAAGGGACATTCAATTTGTGAAGTATAATTTTTCTGTAAATTGAGTTTCTCGGAATAATCCGCACAGATAGATAAATTCTAATTTTCCTTTGTCCACTCATCTCTACTAGTCACATCAAATATTAATGTGATTTAGATTTCGCTTTTGTTCAATCTCTGTAGATTTTCTTAATTGATAAGACTTTATTTATTAACACTACTTTTGAATGCATTCTCACTCTGCAGCATTTCTTCCAGTGTCACAAATTTGTGTATATAAGCATGTTTGTAAAGTGTAAAATTCTGATACTCTGTCATGAGGAGTTAATGCCATTTGTCTCTGTGTCACCACCCATTGGTTGTGTTATGAACTGCAGCCTATGAAGAGTATTACTGACAATTTAAGTCCTTGCCCAAATTCAACAAATTTGTCTTACATTTTTAGGCTTTCTTTGGTCTGTAACACATTTCACATGACATTACAGAAAACCCACCTTCTGCAGAAGACGTTTCAACTTCAGAAGCTGCGTCTTCACCGTTGTGCAGTCTTGGACCATGTGGCACAGTGTCATTTCATCAAGTATCACAGTATTGTCTCGAAAACCCATCATCTGTGTAGACCGCGGGGACTGGGAGTAAAAGTTGGGACTCCCATAGCTTTCTCTGTGGTCAGTGGGTGACTCTAGGTAGGAGGAACCCCTGCAATACAACAGTATCATGTATATAATCTTATCATCATGTAATATATTATTTGTACCTAAAAATACACTTTGTACAACAATGAATCTAATACCCCTAAAGACCTGCAAACAAATTAGATTTTAACATTATCAGCACTCCTACTGACATGTACTGGGGCCTCCCGACTCATAGGACGTCAGGAGAGAGAATGATCAAGAGACAGACATTGCAACACCAAAACAGGTGAGAAAAGCTACTGCCAAAGGTTTCTGGCAGCTGCTTTCTCCTCTCTCAATGGAAAATATTAAACCACTTTCCCGGCCCTCCCCATTTATAAGTTTTTAAAGATTTACAATACTGTATATAAATATGACTAAACATGTAGACAATAGAAAAGCTGATTTCAGCTGTTCCATACAAATAGGATTTTACTTCAAGGTAAAATATTTCTCTACCTGATATATACTAATATACCAATCCTTACCGACCTAGGAAGTCCTGGTACCTCGTAGGTCATGACCCTGCCTTTGATGCGGACTCACACTCTGAGACCGCATCTTTCCCTGCACATGTTGGTTGATCTGATCAGCCAACATGTGCCTCTAACAGTTGCATGTGGATAGGAGATCTGTCTGCGGCTATTAACCAGTTAAATTTCACTGTACATCTCTGAAAGCAAGATTTAACACGCGACAACAGGGGGGCACTTTATTTCCATCTGCGGCCCTGTGATGACCCGTTTCAGTCATGACAAACTTCCTGTGAACGCCAGCTGCGTGCCGGCTTTCATAGGAAGTCAGTATTTCTGCTGTACCAAGCAGTGCTGATGAACTGCTCGGTACTGCTCTGTTCATAGCATCAAGTCCCCTAAGGAGACTAGTACAAACAACAAAAAGTGGAGAAAAAAAAACAAGTTTATAAAAATATGAAAAAAAGTTCAAAAGGCCCCCGTTTTTTATCCATTAAAAAATAAAAAAAAATTAAAATATTAAATACAAAAATTTGGTATTGGTGTAATCAGAACTGTCTGGTCTATCAAAATATAAAATAAAATAAATTGATCCGATCGGTAAACAATGTAATGGAGAAAAAATAAAAATCAGAATAACGTTTACTGGCCGCCGCTACAAAGAGGCGATCAAAACATCCCATCTACCCAAAAATGTTGTTATCATTAAAAACGTCAGCTTAGGGCGCAAAAAATAATTCATCACAAAGCCCCAGATCCTGAAAAATAAAAACTTTACGGTTCTTAGAAAATAGCGGTAAAAGCAACATTTTTTTTTTTTTTTTTACAAAGTTGTGATTTTTTTTTCCCACTATTTAAATTGAAAGAAAACTATACATGTTTGGTAGCTAGGAACTGGTACTGACCGGGAGAATTATACTGCTAGGTGAGTTTTACCACATAGCGAATATGGTGAATAAAAAAAAAAAAAAAACAAAACAAACAATTGTGGAATTGTCACTTTTTTTTGTAATTTAATGGAGCTTAGAACTTTTGTTTTCCACATTTTGCAGTACAATATATAGTAAAGTGAATGGTGTCATTGAAAACTATAACTTGTCCCGCAAAAAACAAAGCATTATACGGCTATAATAATGGGAAAATAAAAACATTATTGGTTTTGGAAGAGGAAAAAAACAATAGCGCAAAAACGGTAAATGGCTCGGGGTGAAGGCGTTAATAGATGATCCACAGATAAAGTAGCAATAAGCCTATGTATGGTAGAGAGTGTAAATCGCTCCAAACCCACAGTTATTATTAGATATTAATGCTTTAACATGGCGCCTTAGGGTCACACACTTTATCCTGGCCGCAGATGTGAACAGTGAAACCTTTCCTCCATAGTCAGTAGGAGAAAAGCCGTTATTTAAGTGACCGGCGCTGAGCCCTTGATCAATGGTGGCTCCCGCACCATGAATCATTCTAGCACCAAGGTTTTTCATTTTGTCTACATGAAAAATTGATGAATATTTCCGCTCATCTTCAAGGTTAACTTTTCAGATCGGGATCAATAGAAAAAAAATATCCCATATAAAGAAAAATATAGCTAAAGGTTAATAGAGAGGAAAAAATAAAACTGCAGCGTATAACCATGAAACATAATAAATCACAGGTAATGTGTGACAGTGGGCACGAGAATAGCATCTGATCACAGAACAAAGGCAAGATGCTCAGCCGGGGAGATATGGTCTTCTAGGAATTAAATCAGTATTGTAATGTCAAAAGCTGTGAAAACCCTAAGGCTATGTGCCCACGCTGCGGAAAATGCGCGGATTTTGCCGCGGATTTCTCACGGAAAAGCCGCAGATTTTCCAGAAATCTGCAGCACAGCTACTCCCCAGCCATTTCTATGGCATTTGGGAAATGCTGTGCCCACGCTGCGGATTTTTCCGCAGCGGAAATCGTGCGGATTTCTGTGCGGAAAAATCTGCAGCATGTCAATTATTGTTGCGGATTTCTCCGCAGGGTCCCATATACTTACCTGCCTCACCGGAGTCACTTTCTCCGTCCGGTGTACAGGAGCGCGGTGAATCCAGGTCAGGAAGGAAGAGGTGGGCGGAGCCTGCACGAGCTCCGGTCTTGTGACAGCCGGAGCTAGTTCAGGCCCGCCCACCTTCTCCTGAAGACGCTGAGAGAGTGACCCGGCCGCCGGAAAGCGAGGTGCTGGAGGTAAGTATGAACTCCCCCGATCACTGCAGCACTTGTTCTGCATTGAGGATGCAGTGCCGAAGCCATGGTACTGTATCCTCAATGCAGAAAGCCCGCACCATATCCGCACAACATTCCGCAGCATGGAAACAGACAAAAGTTGTGGTGCTGTTTCCTGGGAGCACCTGCGGAATGTCTTGCGGATATATCCGCAGGACACTGTCTCTGTGGGCACATAGCCTAAGGGCTCAGAAAATTCTGGAGACCGACTTAGTCCACCAATGTATTGCTGCATGACAGCTCTACAAAGCATTCTCCAGATTCCTCAATGTGCCCGGGCAGCATTTAAAGAACCAGGGCAAAAGTGGCACTATTTGCTCTCATTTTATCATTTTATACTGTCTACCCCCTTTCAGGTTTTTTTTTTTCTAAATCCACCACACGGTAAGGCTAGTTTCACACTTGCGTTGAACGGCATCCATAGCATTGCGTTGTGTGACGGATGCAACGGATGCGTTGCATATAATGGCACAATGGATGCAACGGATCGTACAAAACAACGAAAAACTTTTTTTTATTTTTATTTTTTTTTTCATTTTTTACAGTTTTACCGGCAGCAGACTATTGTGAACGATCAGCTGAGAGCTCAGGTGAGAGCTCTCACATGCCGGCGGCCGGGCGCTCAGCTGAGAGCTCTCACATGCCGACGGCCGGGCGCTTAGCTGAACGTTCGGCCAGTTTATGTGATTAAAAAAAAAGGAGCATGCGCAGTGAAATCCTACGGATTGAGCTGCTCAAAAAAAGTTACATGCTGCGTTCCTTCTGCCCGACGCAGCGTCAAAATAACGACGCTGCGTCGTCCAGTGGATGCAACGCTGACACTTGCGTTACAGTGCGTCGTCCATACAAGTCTATGGAGAATAGCGCAGTGCGTTAACGGACTGCGCTATTCTCCATAGTGACGGACTGCACTGAACGCAAGTGTGAAAGTAGCCTAACAGAGATAAGAACCTTTTTTAATTAAGTGCTAAGTGTTAGGGTCTTTAGGGGGGTAGGGTTGTGGGGGGGGTAGGAGCGGGGTCGCACAAGCAATAATGGCAAACATCCTAAAGGTATGGCCCCAGAGAATCTGTAAAACATGCCACCTTGGCAATGATCAAGAAAATCAGCAGTAAATATAAAGGACGCTATCTATGGAATCGTATGGAGAATTTATATAATAAAAAAAAATACTAAGGGGAGGAGCGTCAATAAAATAACAGCACACAGTGGCCGCGAGGTCTCTATATCTATGTGTCAGCAAAAGTGGTCATGGCCGTCTCCTTGTCTTCCATAGAAGTGAATTATATGGAATAGGCCGGCTTACTGTGTGGTTTCTGTAAATCCCATTCACTTCAATGGGAGCTGTGGAAAAAGCTTTGCTCAGCCCAATCATCTGCACATGAAGACAGATAATCAAGGTGGGGATAGCACTCTAAATTTGTAAATAAAATCAATGGAAACCGCATATTCCCAGACTCAGCTTGTATCCCACTATTTTATACTGCCCTGACACAGGCTACCCTGAGAACGAACAGCACAGCAGGTTGCGTCCACAGATTGTCAGTCATCAGTTACTTATACCAATTACAGTGGGTATGGAAAGTATTCAGACCCCTTTAAATTTTTCACTCTTTGTTTCATTGCAGCAATTTGGTAAATTTTAAAAAAAAGTTGTGTTTTTTTCTCTCATTAATGTACACTCTGCACCTCATCTTAACAGAAAAAAACTGAAATGTAGACAGTTTTGCAAATTTATTATAAAAACCCCCCTGAAATATCAGATGGGCATAAGAATTCAGACCCTTTGCTCAGTATTGAGTAGAAGCATTTTTTTGAGCTAGTACAGCCATGAGTCTTCTTGGGGATGATGCAACAAGTTTTTCACACCTGGATTTGGGGATCCTCTGCAATTCTTCCTTGCAGATCCTCTCCAGTTCCGTCAGATTGGATGGTGAACGTTGGTGGACAGCCATTTTCAGGTCTCTTCAGAGATGCTCAATTGGGTTTAGGTCAGGGCTCTGGCTGGGCCAGTCAAGAATGGTCACAGTATTGTTCTGAAGCCACTCCTTTATTATTTAAGCTGTGTGCTTAGTCATTGTCTTGTTGGAAGGTGAACCATTAGCCAAGTCTGAGGTCCAGAGCACTCTGGAAGAGGTTTTCTTCAAGAATATCTCTGTACTTTGCCACATTCATCTTTCCTTCAATTGCAACCAGTCATCCTGTCCATGCAGCTGAAAAACACCCCCATAGCAAGATGCTGCCACCACCATGTTTGTATTAAGCAGGTGATGAGCAGTGCCTGCTTTTCTCCACACATACCGCTTAGAATTACCACCAAAATGTTCTATCTTCATCTCATCAGACCAGAGAATCTTATTTCTCATAGTCTGGAAGTCCTTCATGTGTTTTTTTTTTTTTTTTGCAAACTCTATGTGGGCTTTCATATGTCTTGCACTGAGGAGAGGCTTCAGTCAGGCCACTCTGCTATAAAGGCCCAACTGGCGGAGGGCTGCAGGGATAGTTGACTTTGTGGAACTTTCTCCCATCTCCCTACTGCAACTCTGGAGCGCAGCCACAGTGATCTTGAGGTTCTTCTTTACCTCTTTCACCAAGGCGCTTCTCTCACGATTGCTCACTCTAGAAAGAGTTTTGGTTGTCCCAAACTTCTTCCATTTAAGGATTATGGAGGCCACTGTGCTCTTAGGAGCCTTGAGTACTGCAGAAATTCTTTTAAAACCTTGGCCAGATCTGTGCCTTGAAACAATTCTGTCTCTGAGCTCCTTGGGCTGTTCCTTTGACCTCATAATTCTCATTTGGTCTGACATGCACTGTGAGCTGTGAGGTCTTATATAGACAGAGGTCTGCCTTTCCAGATCAAGTCCTATCAGTTTAATTTAGCACAGCTGGACTCCAATGAAGGAGTAGAACCATCTAAAGGAGGATCACAAGAAAATGGACAGCATGTGACTTCAATATGAGTGTCTGAGCAAAGGGTCTGAATACTTATGACCATGTGATATCAGTATTTATTGTTTAATACATTTGCAAAAATTTCTAAATTTGTTTCATTTTTGTGTCAAGATGGGTGATGGGGTGCAGAGTGTACATTAATCAGAAAAAATGAACTTTTTTTGAATTTACCAAATGGCTGCAATGAAACAAGAGTGAAACATTTAAAGGGGTCTGAATACATTCTGTACCCACTGTAGACAATTAATACGGCCAGAAATACTATTGTCAGTTTTGCAAAATTACCAATATCCTTGTGTGTAAAATAAACATATATCACATATCCTGGTTGCGGCTTTTCAGAGTCGGTGGAATGGGCTCCGCCATCTAAAACTACTAAATATTCTAAACGGATGTAATAGGTAAATGGCCGATAACCGCCCATGAAGGCAGCTGCACAACAAACTTTGGCTGTCAGGGATGGATTATTACATGTCATCGTGTAGCGAGATGATATAATATAGAAAAGAGAATATATTCAGGATCACAGGAGATTGTGCACATTAAAGGCAACCGGACATCAGAAAATTGCCATTTACATTGATCTCATGCTCCTGCTGCTAACTACCATGATGTTTGTAGCTAAACTATATATTTTAAGGTTTTGCTATTGTTCTAAAGTAAAAACTTGCCTTTGTGAGTGACAAAATATTATCCGCAGCCATCGGGGCAGTACAGTATCCTGGCCAAAAGTCACAGTGTCATGGTTTGAAAAACTTCCTTTTCTTTTGATTGATCGCTCCAGCCGTGTGACGTCATCGCGGATGTCTCTAGAATCCTCAACAGACTTTATGTGATCCGGGCTGAGAACACCTCTGTCATTCCCAATGAGCTTGGTGAGGCTGAGATGTTTACACCTCAGTTCAATGTACATGGTGATCTAAGCCTGGGTCACAGGTGTTCGCTGGATTTAAAGTGAAGAAGAACCACAGCACTTCTGTGCATAAGGTGCCCAAGTGGGATCCAATCCCGTAACCAGTAGTGTAATGAGACTTGGCGCTCACATAGTTGAAAGGATATGACGAACAGCGCCACTGACCTCCACAGCGGTGGACACCGCAGCCTATACATGCGCTGCTCTCCTGATGCTCGATTACTTCTGAAATCCGCACACTGAGGAAGGTCTGAATAAGAGCAAAATGTTCGCCTTTGCTTTGGATTGCTCTTCATTATTAAAACATCATCCCCTTCCCACCATATGACTGCTAAGTCTCTTTACATTGCGCACGGCTCCAGAGACATCGGTGCGGACGTCACCCGGCAGGAGCGATCAAAGGGAAAGGACGTTTTTTGAAACCATGACTGACTTTTGGCCAGAATGCTGTACTGCCCTGATGGCTTGGGACAATGATTTTCTGCGCACAGAGGCAAGCTTTTACTTTGTAGTTAAACTATTTGTTTTGTACTTTTGCTACGGTTATAAACATCACTGTAATGATCACGTAATTGCCGGCAGGAGCATGCGATTAACTTAATAGGCAATTTTATGATGTCAGGTTCCCTTTAAAAAAATAAACCCCAAATTCTATTTCAGCTAAACCGTTCTTGTGATTGTTCTGGTTTCTCCCAATGTCGATTCTACTTCTTCAACTAAGGACACAGAGAGAGGTTTCCCGGCAAATGGCAAAAAAATGGTTTCATTGTTCGTTTTTCTCTATAAAAGGTTAACACAAATGCAACTCCTGCCTAAGTGGTTACAGAAAGCTCATCTTGCAAAACCAAAACCAAAAAACAAGAAACAGAGAAAAACGCTAAAAAAACCTATGACTGTGACAGCTATGGATAAATGACCAGTCATGTGAATAAGGGCACCCAGAACTGTGATTGTATACAGTATCTGCCAATTTTCTGTGCGTGGATGCTATATATGAATGTGTGCATGTGTGTATGATGATTATGTGTGTAGGTGGACGTAGTGAGCAAATAACATATTAGCATGTGTATATTCTGTGTACTTAATGTGAATGTGTGTGTAAATGTGCGTACGTTTACTACACACATGGTGCCCAACAGAAAGGGGGAAGAGGAAAGTTCTGCACATGGGGCGCCAATATACAGTATATGTGGACTGGGGCTTTGCAAGTGTTCTCAATTATATTAAGTAAATATCATAACAGAATACTAGTGGTTATTGTTGTTCTGTGACATCACTGTATGCATTATATATTTAACTTTAGTACATGGCTTTTATCCATTTACCTTTAAATGTGATGTTGAGTGGTCTGTGTGTCATAACAGTTGCTCTTAGAGGGGTTGTCCAGTTAAATAAAGTTATCACCTATCCACACAATAGGTGTAATGCCTATATAGGCGCTGACCTGCCCTCTCCCCCGGCGGGGATGTTGGCACTCTTGCCTTCCCAGCCGTCCTGTGGTGGCTGTCTTGTCCCCGGTCCAGGCCACTCTCTCCCATGGCCTGCGCAATCCGCAAAGGTCTCCTGGGAATGCCCATAGGGTGCGCACGTGTGCACGCCCCTTTTCTTAAAAGGCCAGTACAGCCTGACCCAGAAGTGACCTATCAGCTCGGCTGTGAGGCTGCAGGTATTTAAGGCACCTTCCTCTTAGGGGAAGTGCCTGGGTAACGAGTTCTATACGTTGCTAGCTCTCAGGTGCTCAGTGCATCTGTGTTTCAGCGCATCACAAGTCCACTACTGCTGCAATGGTCGACGCCAGCCGCTTCCAGTGATATCCACTGCTGCAAGCATCTATGCCGGCCTCCTACCACAGCATCTGCTTCTGCTAGTATCTACATCGGCCTCTGCTACTGCATCCATACATCCCGGCCATAGCCATGAACCCGGGCGCTGCTGTTCCTACCATCTGTGACTATCAGAGTGCGTACCCTTGGGGCCAGCTGTAGCAGCATCAGTCTTTCCGAGTAGCATCCGGTCTCACACCTGCAGTGCAACCCCCTCACCATTAGAGGCTCTGGGGGATATCAGATGTGGTTCTGCAGTCAAGTCCATCTGGGTTTTCTGTGTGCTATGGCCCAGAGAGTCCACTATTCTTCTGATGGTGATTAACCCATTGCTCAGTGAAAGTCTGACTTCTGGGATCCGCAGAATGGGTAACTTTTATTCCAAATGGAAACTTTAAGCCCAGTTCCAAAATGGCACGGTCGGTCGGATGCCAGAACGCTACTCCATTCATTCTATAAAGGGCTGGTGAAAAAAGCCATGCAGCGCTCGCCAGCCAATAGGTAATGAATGAAATAGCATTGCAGGATACACACTGCCACTCCATTGTATAGAGGATAAAGGTTCCCAGTGGTTGGACGAACGCTTATCCCCATCCTGTGACTATTTGATAACTTGTTTTCGCTGGAGTACCCCTTTACTATTATTTGTGACATAATTTACTATCACTCTGTGCCATCACTGTAACAATATTTCAATACGGTGACACTGCAATACCCTTTCCTAGGACTGTACAGTATTTGAAATGTTTTGGGACTTATATGCCTGTTTTGAGCTTTAAATTTGGGCACTAACCCTACTGCGGTTTGCAATTAACTTTTTGGCCTGGGTTCATCAATCAGTTGTCATTAAAATTCTGATGGAAAGCTGAAATACCACAGCCTTTTTTGGAGTAACTTGTAGTTGGAGTTTTTCTACCAGTCTTAAAAAGCTCAGCCAACTTTTTGAAAAACAGGCAAATTTTTGTAGGGAGAGGGAAGAAGAATGTCCAAGAGTGGCGGAAAAAATCATGATAATTCACTACACAAAAGTGGCGTCAATTACGACAGAAATGCACTCCAGGAACCTTATGGTGGCACACCGTAGATGTAAGTTGATCCAAGACTGTTATGCTAAAGGTCCACCTTGTTGGATCAGGGCCTTTGTGAATAAACCCTGCACTAAAACATTACAGGGTAGTGGTATGAGGTGACACATCTACTGTTATGGATGTGGTCTTTGATATATACCTTGGCTGGGAAGATCTTCTTATTGAGATCACTTTTAATCCTTGAGAAGATTTCACAAACCTACCTGCCATTGTGGTAGTGGTCAGGATTGCTCAAGTGGTACTGCTCTTGCCCATTTAGACGTGGAGGTGCCCTTTTCCAAAACACTTGCTGTTGCTGCCGCAAACTCCGATCAGTTCGTTCAAAATGGCTCATATTTTCAACTTTCCCTGAAATAGATAAGTAAATAGATAGCAATGCTAGTATCAAGTCTTGGCTACAATAACAATGAACTGGTCATCGGAAACCCACTGAAACATACAAGCTCGGGCTGCGTGTAGGGGAGATGTGTGTATGGCAGATACTTTGGCTGCTTAGTTATTTAAGTTAGTTTAAGTTTTAACACCTAATGTGTACAGTGCATATTGGAGAGATAAATATCTGTCAGTGTCAAATAGGTATATTAGTATTGTGTATATAGAACAAAAAAAATTGTAGCAGAAATCAGAGCAAGCAATTTCAAAGGATGTTCGGGAGATGTAGTGGAAAAACAAGAGGCAGATATGTCCGATGTAGCAGAACTATGCCAGTCAGAAGCAGAAGGGGGTGCTATATCCAGATGTGGTACAGGGGGAAGACCGGTGGGGGCAGAATAGAGGGCAGGCCGCAAGGGGAGGCACAGAGGGAAGAATGCCATGGGTGGCACAGAGGGAAGACTGGTAGGTACACCAGAAGTGAGATTTTCATGTGTAGCAGAAAGGAGATTTCCAGGTGTAGTAAGAGAGGGAAGGATGTCATGCGTAGCAGAGTACAGACTTTCAGGTGCAGCAGAGTATAGATTTTAAGTGCAGAGTATAGATTTTATGTGCAGCAGAGTATAGCTTTCAGGTGTAGCAGAATATAGATTTCAGGTGTAGCAGAATATAGATTTCAGGTGTAGCAGAGTATAGATTTCAGGTTTTAGCAGAATATAGATTTCAGGTTTTAGCAGAATATAGATTTCAGGTGTAGCAGAATATAGATTTCAGGTGTAGCAGAATATAGATTTCAGGTTTTAGCAGAATATAGATTTCAGGTGTAACAGAATATAGATTTTAGGTGCCGCAGAGTATAGATTTTAGGTGTAGCAGATTATAGACTTTCAGGTGTAACAGAGTATAGACTTTTAGGTGTAGCAGAGTATAGATTTTCAGATGTAGAGTATAGACTTTCACGTTTAGTAAGGCTACTTTCACACATCAGTTTTTTGCCATCAGGTTCAATCCGGAAAAAAACGGGTAAAACGGATCCAGTACCGCATCCGTTTTTTCCCCATAGACTTGCATTGTTACCGGATTGTACCGGATGGCTTTGCGGTGCATCCGTTTTTTTCCGGATGCGGCAAAATAAATAAATGCGGCGGCCGGAGGCAACGTAGCTTGCAACGTTTTTTTGTCCGGCAAAAAAAACGCATCGCGCCGGATCCGGCGCGATACGGCGTGTTTTACAATAGAAGCCTATGGACGCCGGATCCGGCGTAATGCGGTAAAAAACGGATGCGGCCGCCGGATCCGTTTTTGTTAACTGCGCATGCACCAATGTAATTAACAAAACGGATCCAGCCAAAAACCGGACGAAAAGGATGCAAAAACGGATGCAAACCGTATCCACCGGATCCGTTTTTTAACGGATCCGGTATAACGGATCCGTTAAAAAAACGGATCCGGTGGATACGGTTTTCACTTTTTTTTCAGGATCCGTTGGATCAGGAAAAAAAAGGACTGTGCCTGAATACAGAAAACTGATGTGTGAAAGTAGCCTAAGAGAGGGAAGGATATGATGCATAGCTGTAAGGGAAGACTGTCAGGTATAGCAGATTTTGGGGTGTAGCAGAACTTTTCAGGGGTAGCAGGGAAGTTCTAGTCATTTATTGCATCTCAGAAATATAACATTGTGCCATCTACAGGCTAATAATGAACTGCACACATCGTACAACATCATAATGTTAAAGATATAAACAAGTTGATATTGCGCATGAGATGACAGTTGAGCTCTGCTACATCTGCTGTTTTCCCCTGCTTCAGCAGTCTGCATACATGACACCTACCAGCATCTACATACTTTTACTGGTCTCTAGTCTACAAGTCCGCTCCTCTAAGAATAATAACTATTTCTCTTCCCCAAGATTTCCTGCAGCAGATGTTTCCTCGTCAGAGGGTTAGAAATATTTCATGCTGCGACCCAGCGCTGGCTTCTGCCATGTAACAAGCCTCTGTATACATATATTTATACGTCTCATACTATAAAAGGTTGGAAAAGTCCACAGATCGGGACATCAATAAGAGCAGAAGAAACCGAGACTTTGTGAATAGTAGGAAACTTAGCAATGTATGCGGAGCTTTCCTGGAATCAGCTACTTACCCACAGCGCAGCGCCACACAAGGGAAGCATTGTGTCATCCTCCAGCGACTCCTCACTATTACATACAAGACATTTAAACAAACAGGCCTTCCTTCCTACTGAATTCCCACCCTTCGTGTGGCTGGGAATACGGCCCAGTTTTGTCCTGTGACTTGGAAAAAAACCCAGCCCTAACTAACCATTTGCATAGTTAGCAAGCTAGACTGGAGTCTTTAAATAGCTGCTTCTGTCAGAGGCGAGGCGCTGGACGGGGAAGGCCGGGTGCAGATATTTACTTTTACCCAGTAAATTCCTAGACGGCCTTGCTAGATATAGAGATAAAAGGAAGACAGCTAAAATGTAACCAGCACTGCTGGAAATGACACTGCCAGGAGCAGGGGCTGAGATCACTCCTGTAAAGAACAGGTTAAAGAAGCGAAGCGGGGCTCTTCATGTAAAGTCATGCTCCGGGGTTTAGTGCAAGCCTAAAACATTCATTAATTAGCATCTGCGCAGCTACAAAGGCTTAACGAGTGGTGGAGAGATAAATAGCACACATTAATATGATCACTATGGCGCGCTCAATCCCATAAGCTAGGGCCAAATGAATCACCAGTAAAGTAGGAAGATCAAGCCATGGGTAACCGCGTTCAGGAATATTCACCATATATCAAGTTACAATTAGTGATAAATGTTCATGTAGTTCACAGAGAAATCCACGTTTTTCTAAATATGTAAATGAGCTGTTGAGATCTCTGGGCCAGATACGATCTCATGAGAATTTTTCTCCAGGGCTTATTGTAGATGAAAGAGGAAGTTATCAGTGAGACATGTAATGACTGACAGTCCGTTTTCCTGATTAATAATAATAATAATAATAAAGTTTATATAGCGCCAACATATTCCGCAGCACTTTACAATCAGGTGGGGGGTTGTATAGACAAAAACAGGACAAAATAGTACATAATTCAACAGCTACAGTAAGAATGAGGGCCCTGCTCGAAAGCTTACAATCTATGGGGAATAAGGGGGACACAAAAGGTGAAGCACACTTGTAGATCTGGCCGGCCATCATTATGCTAGATTATTGGTTACATATAAAGATGAATGATCTGGTCTTTAGACAGTAACCTTTTGGGTGCCCTTACGTGCTATTGGTTGTATGTAGGATATGAGGACAGAAATAGGAGAGAGAAGGTTACGAGTAGCATTTAGAAGGTGGGACGGGGGAGAGTTAGGTTAGTAAGTTATTATGATAAGCTTGTCTGAAGAGATGTGTTTTTAATGTACACTTAAAAACTTGGGGGCTGGATATTAGTCGCATTCTTTGGGGTAGTGCATTCCAGAAAACTGGCACGGCACGAGAAAAGTCTTGGAGACGGAGGTGTGAGGTTCATATTATGGAGGATGTTAGTCTAAGATCATTTGCGGAACGAAGGGGGCGGGTAGGATGATAGACAGCGATGAGGGATGAGATATATGGTGGTGCAGAGCTGTGGAGAGCTTTGTGGGTGACGGATATGAGTTTGTATTGTATTCTGTAGCTGATAGGTAGCCAGTGTAGTGACTGGCACAAGGTAGAGGCATCGGTGTAGCGGCTGGACAGGAATATGACCATGGCTGCTGCATTCAAGATGGATTGGAGAGCGGAGAGTTTGGTCCGAGGGAGACCAATCAAAGAGTTGCAGTAATCCAGGCGGGAATGAATGAGAGCGACAGTAAGGGTTTTTGCAGTTTCGAAAGTAAGAAATGGTTGGATTCTGGAGATGTTTTTGAGATGTAGGTGACATGTGCGAGTGAGTGATTGTATATGGGGAATGAAGGAGAGTTCTGAGTCAAATACAACCCCAAGACAGCGAGCATACCGGTTGGGAATAATGATTTACATGTTTCACACAGGTAACGCCCCCTTTCATTTAATATAAGCTCTGCAGAGATCAGATTGTAGTCCATAGAGCCTAACAGCTCATTTACATAAAAGACAAGTGTAGATTTCTCTGGAATAAGACATCAGATGGCAAATATCAATATATCACATAGCTTCCTATGAGCTGTGTGCCCATATATAAGGTTTAGGAGGGTTGATCTACTGACAAATTTACTTTAACCCCTTCACGACCTTGGCTGTACTAGTGCATCCAAGATCGTATCCCTCCTTTGATGTGGGCTCACGTGCAGAGTCCGCATGTTGCCTCTAACAGCGGCAAGTAGATGTGGGATCCACCTGCGCCTATTAAGTAGTTAAATCCTGTTGTCAATCTCTGACAGCAGGATTCAACATGTGCTGGTGGGTAGCACGCCATTCCTCACTCCCGTTGGCGGCCCAATGTTATCACAGATCGCTGATAGGCTGTAAGCAGTATGTATGCTGTACAAAGCTGTGCTGATGCACTGCTCTGTACAGCATAAGCGATTGGATGAGTAAAAACAATATAAAATGTGAGAAAAAAAAAAAAACACAGAAGTTCAAATCACCCTCCTTTTGACCCATTGAAAATAGAACAATGAAAACAAAATCCACAAACTGTGTTTCCCCAAAAATAAGACCGACCCCAAAAATAAGCCCTAGTAGGAATTTTCAGCCTTTTTGGACTATGTTTAAAGGGAACCTGTCACCAGATTTGGTGACTATAAGCTGCGGCCACCACCACTGGGCTCTTATATACAGCATTCTAACATGCTGTATATAAGAGCCCAGGCCTCTGTGTAGAACGTAAAAATCACTTTATAATACTCCCCTAAACGGTCAATGCGGTGCAGACTGGTCAGATAGGTGACTCCGTTCTCCGGGTCCGGCGCCTCCTCTTTTGACCATCTTTGTCGTCCTTCTTCTGAAGCCTGCGTGCATGATGCGTCCTATGTCATGCACACTAGCCAGCGCTGAGGTCCTGCGCAGGCAAACTTTGATCTTCCCTGAGCAGGGCAGATCACAGTATTGTAGTGCGCCTGCCGGCTCGTGTGCCTGACGTAGGACGCGTGATGCACCCAGGCTTCAGAAGGAGGACAAAGATGGCCAAAAGAGGAGGCGCCGGACCCGGAGAACGGAAACACCCATCCAACCAGCTGCACCTCACCGACCATTTAGGTGACTATTACAAAGTGATTTTTACATTCCATACAGTGGCCTGGGCAAGACCCCAGTGGTGGTAGCCGCAGCTTAGAGTTACCAAATCTGGTGACAGGTTCCCTTTAATATATAAGCCCTACTCCAAAAATAAGCCTTATTTGCAGTTCAATATTGAAGAGTCCAGGCAGCTAAAAAAGTTAAAGAATGCTGCACGACACTTCGTGAAAGAAAGCCGACTGCAGCAAAACAAATTGCATTCACCAGACCCTAAACAACTGGGTAGCTGGCAAGAGCCGACGTTGGTTCCCCAGAATCACTCCGCTCTAACTCCACGCGAGTGATACTGCTTCCGGACAGTAGAGGGAGCCAACTACTTGGAATGCAGGCAGGCCTGACAGTGATGCAGATTTTTATGTGATAGGTCATTTAGGTCTGTTTTATTTGGGGGTAAAAAGTAGACATAGAATAATAATTTTAAAAATAAAATGAAAATTAAAATATATATACAGTATATATACTGTATACAAATTACAAAGTAGATGGCACCACACACAACAAAAAATTGGGCAGCAAAGTTGGCTCAGTGGTTAGCATCACAGTCTTGCAGGTTTGGGGTCCTAGACTCAAATCCCAACAACATCTGTAAGGAGTTTGTATGTTCTCCCCATGTTTGTGCAGGTTTTCCGGTTTCCTCCCACACTCCAAAGACCATACTGATATGATACATCATTTCGATTGTGAGCCTCTATGGGGACAGTGATGATCACATCTGTAAAGCGCAGTGGATTTAACAGCGCTATATAAGTGAATAAAATAAATAAAAATGTAAGAAAATATAAGATTACTGTAACAACCCTAAATAGAGTATTCATCAAATCATGTATAAGTATTACAATTATAAAAGGATATCTTTACTTGTATCAAATGTCTCAAAAGGGTTAAAAACAAGAAAAATGTCTTCATGGCTATACCTCATTTGTGAATAAATGTTGATATTTTGTTCAAAATTAAATGTGGACTGTTGTTCATGGAAAATGAAGACATCCCCTGAAAATAAGCCCTAGCGCATTTCTCAGACCAAAAAATAATATATGATCCTGCCTTAATTTTGGGGAAACATTAGATTTCGTGTCTCCACGTTCAAATCTATCCGATCTATCAAAATATAACATAAATTAATCTAAAGGGCGCAATGAAAGAAAAACAAAAACGAATTACGCATTATTATTTGCCGCAACTTTAAAATAAGAGGCAATCAAACCCCAAAATGGTTAAAAATGTCAGCTCAGGATGCAAAAAATAAGCCATCACTGAGCCCCAGACCCTGAAAAATGAGAACACTACAGGTCTCTGAAAATGACGCCAAAACCACAATTCTTTTTTTGACAAATTTCTCCATAAATATATACCGTATTTTTCGCTTTATAAGACGCACTTTTGTTCCCCCCAAATTTTGGGGGAAAGTAGGGGGTGCGTCTTATAAACCGAATATACAGATTATATATTGCAGGGTCCAGGGGAGGTGGAGGCCGCTCTGGAGCGGTGCTGGGGGGGCTGGGGGGGTTGGCAGAGGCTTGTGAAGCTGCAGGCGGCAGCCTTTGATCTCCTGCACCCGCTCATATAATATGCACAGCCGCTGTCCACCACCATGGTGCTGAAACTGCACCGCGGCGATGGGCTGGGGGAGCTGCGCATATTATCTGCCTGTGCTTACCTTTGATCGCACATGCCCCCTCCCCCTGTGTTAGCTATGGCCCCCATGCTGCTGCCCATAGTAAAATAATAAACTCTTTACTCACCTCCTCCAGCGTGTCTGCCCGGTCTCCCTCCTGCTGCTGTGATCTTGAACGCAGAGATATCTCTCTGCTGTCCCGATCACATGACTGGCACTAGAACCAGGAAGTAGGAAGTGCAGGAGACACTGGAGGAGCTCAACCCCGAGGAGGGTGACACCAGACAGGACACTGCTGCAGAAGGTAAGGAGTTTATTTTACTAAAAGCAGCAACATGGGGGCGATATCTAACAGTGGGCCTGTGTGCCTGCAAACAGTGGGCCTGTGTGCCTGCAAACAGTGGGCCTGTGTGCCTGCAAACAGTGGGCCTGTGTGCCTGCAAACAGTGGGCCTGTGTGCCTGCAAACAGTGGGCCTGTGTGCCTGCAAACAGTGGGCCTGTGTGCCTGCAAACAGTGGGCCTGTGTGCCTGCAAACAGTGGGCCTGTGTGCCTGCAAACAGTGGGCCTGTGTGCCTGCAAACAGTGGGCCTGTGTGCCTGCAAACAGTGGGCCTGTGGGCCTGCAAACAGTGGGCCTGTGGGCCTGCAAACAGTGGGCCTGTGGGCCTGCAAACAATGGGCCTTTGGGCCTTACTGGGGGACGTGTTCAATATAAGGTGGCCATATCCAGATTAAGGTGGCTAATTTTAGGATGAGGTGGCTATGAGGGACATATACCCTATATTATTTGTTAGACGGACACTGGCATTATAAGACGGACCCCATTTATTAAAAAATTCTCTATTCCTTCATCAAATTTGGGGGTGCGTCTTTTAATCAGGTGCGTCTTATAATCAGGTGCGTCTTATAAAGCGAAAAATACGGTAAATAAAAAAAAAACTATAAGTTTGGTATCTAGGAACTCGTACTGACCTGGGGAACCATAGTGCCAGTTCAGCTTTACCACATAGTGAACATGGCGAATAAAAAACAAAAATCCATTGTAGAATTGCACTTTTTTTTTGCAATTTTACCACACTTGAAATTTTTTCCCATTTTCGAGTACAATATGTGGCAGAACGAAGATATCATACAAAAGTACAACCTGTTCCGCAAAAAACAAGCCTTCACATGGCTATATTAATGGAAATATAAAAAAAGTTATGGCTCTTGGAAGAAAAAAACGAAAATGAAAAACGGAAAATTGCAGGGTGGTGAAGAGGTTACAATCTTGCCTTAATATAGAACCACTGGAGAGAGGATGGTAAGGAGTGCTCCTAATATTAAAGGGAATCTGTCAGTAGGATCATCTCTCCCCAAATTATCTATATGGGCATGTAGGTCATAGGAACCTGAATAAAATGAAACCTTGATATCTGAGATCCAATGCCTTATTCCAGAGCAATGCACTCCTTTCTCATATGTAAATTAGCTGCTCCAGGATATGGGCCGGGCCCTGATCTGCACCAGATTCTGCCCTAGAGTTTATATTAAATATAAACTTCGGAGACAGATTGTCATGCAGATCAGTGTCTGGTCCATAGCCTGGAGCAGCTACACACAAGAAAAGCATGGATTTCTCTGGAATACGATATTGTAGCTATCAAGGTCTCATGTTATTCAGCTTCCTATGACCTGTATGCCCCTATGGATGGCTTAGGAGGTTACTTGTATTAACAGATTCCCTTTAAATAATAAGTAAAAATAATTATATAGCAATAGTGTGAGAAAAAAGAAAAGTGATTTCACATTACAATCTCTATACTTTGATAAAGTATTTTAATTAATTTTAAAATGCGGACCGTGCAAAGACAGTGTTTACATACATGTAAGCCCTTCTTAAGGTACCGTCACACTAAGCGACGCAACCAGCGATCCCACCAGCGAGCTGACCAGGCAGGGAACGTTGGTGCGTCGCTACATGGTCGCTGGTGAGCTGTCAATCAGGCAGATCTCCACAGCGATCAGAGATCAGCCACCAGCCACCTGTGTAACGACGCTGTGCTTCGTAACCACCATGGTACACAACGGGTTACTAAGCAAAGCGCTTTGCTTGGATACCCGATATGTACCTTGGTTACCAGCATCCGCAGCTGCCAGAAGCCGGCTCCCTGCACACGTAACCATGGTACACATTGGGTTACTAAGCAGAGCGCCTTGCTTGGATACCTGATATGTACCTTGGTTACCAGCTTACCGCAGGCTGCCAGAAGCCGGCTCCCTGCACATTCAGATCGTTGGCTCCCGCTGTCAAACACAGTGATGTGTGCTTCACAGCGGGAGAGCAACGACCAAAAAATGGTCCACGACATTCAGCAACGACCGGCGACCTCACAGCAGGGGCCAGGTCGTTGCTGGATGTCACACACAGCAACATTGCTAGCAAGATCGCTGTTGCGTCACAAAAAACGTGACTCAGCAGCGATGTCGCTTAGTGAAACATGGCCTTTAAACCTGATGAAACTGGTATATTTACTTTGAAGGTCCCCATCACAATAGCTTTATAATCCTGATAATAAGATGATCATTTTTTTTTAGTCCAGCAATAGAATGAATAACTCATAAGTCCAAGTATGTTATGTCTCCATTCACCCATCCTGGCTGACAGAGGCAGCTTATACTGAGCAGCATGAGATCGCAGCAGCACGAGGAAGAACACCAGGGAGCTGTCAAACACTAGACAAGGGGAGATTGAGTTAAACTTTCTTAGGCTAAGTTCACACATCCTGTGTTTTGCATCAGTCACAATCCGTCGCCCTGGGGAATTACGGTATCCTGCAAAATATTTTGCAGGAATCCTGTATTTCCCCATAGACTTCTATTAGTGACGGATTGCGACTGATGACCCTGCGTTGCATCCGCTGCGTCGCGGTCCGTCGTTTTTGACTGACCGCCGAGCGGGGAGCAACGCAGAATGTAACGTTTTTCGGGCCGTCAAAATTAACGCGACGCGCAGGAATCCGTCGCCATCCGTCAAGCTTGTAATGCATGTCTATGGTGCTGGATTCCGTCGTAATCCGTCTTACAACGGAATCCAGCGCAGGATTCCGTCATGCTCTACTGAGCATGCCCAGCATGCTTGGCACGCCCACTGGGCTGTCCCAAACACAGACGGATCATGACTGATCCGTCAAAAAACGGACGCACAGCGGATGTAACGGACGCAACTGATCCGTTTTTTCACAGGATTCCTGTGAAAGGAATCCTGTGAAAAACACATCAGTTGCATCAGTTGACATCTTGAAAATGACTGATCCGTTGCTGACGGACCTGACGGATTGAAAACACAGGATGTGTGAACTTAGCCTTATACACTCATTCTCACTTGAATTGATAAATCTATTAGATCTATTTAGTAAAGTGTGCAGCTTTTATTGCGATATCAGGTGAAAAACAGCTTTAAACATGTTAATTAGCAGACTACAAAAGTCTACCATGTGTGAATATACACCAAACAGCATAAGAAGGCTGCCATGTGTGAATATACACCAAACAGCACAAAAAGGCTGCCATGTGTGAATATACACCAAACAGCACAAAACGGCTGCCGTGTGTGACTATGCACCTAACAGCACAAAGTCTGCCATGTGTGAATATACACCAAACAGCATAAGAAGGCTGCTATGTGTGAATATACACCAAACAGCACAAAAAGGTTGCCATGTGTGAATATACACCAAACAGCACAAAAAGGCTGCCATGTGTGACTATACACCAAACAGTACAAAAAGGCTGCCATGTGTGAATATACACCAAACAGTACAAAAAGGCTGCCATGTGTGACTATACACCAAACAGTACAAAAAGGCTGCCATGTGTGAATATACACCAGACAGTACAAAAAGGCTGCCATGTGTGAATATACACCTAACAGCATAAAGTCTGCCATGTGTGAATATACGCCAAACAGTACAAAAAGGCTGCTATGTGTGAATATACACCAAACAGAATAAGAAGACTGCCATGTGTGAATATACACCAAACAGTACAAAAAGGCTGCCATGTGTGAATATACACCAAACAGCACAAAAAGGCTGCCATGTGTGAATATACACCAAACAGCACAAAACGGCTGCCGTGTGTGACTATGCACCTAACAGCACAAAGTCTGCCATGTGTGAATATACACCAAACAGCATAAGAAGGCTGCTATGTGTGAATATACACCAAACAGCACAAAAAGGTTGCCATGTGTGAATATACACCAAACAGCACAAAAAGGCTGCCATGTGTGACTATACACCAAACAGTACAAAAAGGCTGCCATGTGTGAATATACACCAAACAGTACAAAAAGGCTGCCATGTGTGACTATACACCAAACAGTACAAAAAGGCTGCCATGTGTGAATATACACCAGACAGTACAAAAAGGCTGCCATGTGTGAATATACACCTAACAGCATAAAGTCTGCCATGTGTGAATATACGCCAAACAGTACAAAAAGGCTGCTATGTGTGAATATACACCAAACAGAATAAGAAGGCTGCCATGTGTGAATATACACCAAACAGTACAAAAAGGCTGCCATGTGTGACTATACACCAAACAGTACAAAAAGGCTGCCATGTGTGAATATACACCAAACAGTAAAAAAAGGCTGCCATGTGTGAATATACACCAAACAGCATAAGAAGGCTGCCATGCGTGAATATACACCAAACAGCATAAGAAGGCTGCCATGTGTGAATATACACCAAACAGCATAAGAAGGCTGCTATGTGTTAATATACACCAAACAGCATAAGAAGGCTGCCATGTGGGAGTATAAACCAAACAGCATAAAAAGGCTGCAAATGTTTTGCATGGTTGTGGAGTCGGTAAGCCAAACCTCCGACTCAAACTCCTCAATTTCCCTAATTTCGACTCCAACTCCATGACTCCAACTCTCTTATACAAATGAAACCAGACGTTTCCCTATCTATAAAGACACATATGCATGTTTTTCTCACTGACATGAAATCAGAATAATTAAAGAATGTACGTCTGGAACACCATGGTGTGAACAAGGTGTAAAACTCAAAAATTTACAACTAAACAATAGGATAAAGAGTTGCACACCAGTCACAATGTATAGGGGAATAATGAAAAGCAGAACTGCTATGGGAATACTAGACTAAAAAATACAATGGACTATCTGAAAAAAGTGAAAAACATGAAAATGGTATGTGCATAACTGCTATGAATAATAGGAATGAGAGATGTTTAGCCATTGTACTGGTCAATGCAAAGGAGCCCCAAAACCAATCGCCAAGGTGATCTCTATTTTTGGGGTCCTTAACCTACGTGTAACCTCACCTGCAGTTAAACAACTTGCTCTGTATGGGAAGCAAAGGACCATTGGGGCTCCTTTGCATTGACCAGTACAATGGCTAAACATCTCTCATTCCTATTATTCATAGCAGTTATGCACATACCATTTTCATGTTTTTCACTTTTTTCAGATAGTCCATTGTATTTTTCAGTCTAGTATTCCCATAGCAGTTCTGCTTTTCATTATTCCCCTATACATTGTGACTGGTGTGCAACTCTTTATCCTATTATGAAATCAGAATAAACCTTTCCCATTTTAGGTCAATTAGGAACCAAAATCTAATATATAAAGCTGAGTGTATGTATGTCCGCTAAAGGAATCCGCACCGTCGCATGTACAATCACGAAATTGTGCACAGACACCCTATCTGACTCAGGGAACATCAAAGACTATATTTTGAGGGGAAATTTTAACCCCACTTTTTATGGTTATGTACCAAAAAACCTGCCTTCATTTACGTCAATGGAGCTGGGAGCCACAATGCAGCCAGAACTTCAGAAGAATGTTTGTGTGTCACATTGCGCAGCCACACCCTTGAATGGAATATTGGCATGTCACAATGCAGCCAGGGAAAGAGACAGAGACAGACAGGGAAAGACGTAGAGAGACAGAGTGGGAGACAGACAGAGACTGGGAGAGAACCAGTTACTATCCTGGGCAACACCGGGTACTACAGCTATTTATTTCTATGTGCCAAATGCCAGAATATTGAGAGAGAGCGAAAATGTTTGAAGTCATTTTTATTACTTTCTGCAAAGTTAAAACTTTACATACATTTCATTAGTATTTGGTACTATTGTCCTTAAACTGTATGACTTGAGTGAAACGTTATGGATGATCTTCCACAAGCTTCTCACAATAGTTGGTAGGAATTTGAGCCCATTCCCCCTGACAGAATTGGTATAAATGAGCCACGTTTGTAGGTTGCCTTGCTCACAGTGGCCTTTTCAGCTTTGCCCATAAATTTTCAATAGGATTGAGATCAGAACTTTGTGATGAACATTGACTTTGTTATCCTCAATCCACTTTATACCCAGTTTGGCAGTGTGGTTCAGGTCATTGTCCATTTGGAAGACCCATTTCTGCCCGTTTTAAGTTCCTGGCTGAAGTCTTGAGATGTTGCTTCAGTATTGCCCCAATCTCTTTTCCTCATGATGTTATCTATTTTGTGAAGTGCACAAGTCTCTCCAGCAAAACAACCCCACAACATAATGCTACCACCCCAATATTTCTTGGGATGGTATTCTTAGGCTTCAAAGCTTCTCCCTCTTTCCTCCAACTGTAACAATGGTCATTATGGCCAAACAGTTCAATTTAGTTTCATCAGACCAGACATGTTTCCAAAAATTAAGGTCTTTGTTCCTGTGTGCATTTGCAAACATTAATCTGTCTTTGTTATGTTTGTTTTGGAGTAATGGCTTCTTCCTTTCAGCCCATGTTGATGCAGTACTTGTTTTACTGTGCATAATTATACAATCTTACAAGCTTCCGCCAGTATCTTCATAAGGTCTTTTTCTCTTAGGTTGATATGGACATTTCTGACAAAAACACATTCATCTCTGGTACACAGAACCCATCTCTTTCCTGAGCGGTATGATGGCTGGACATTCCCATCTTGTTTGTACTTGCATATAATTGTTTGTAGAGATGAATGAGGCACCTTCAGGTATCTGGAAATTGCACCCAAGGATGAACCAGTCTTGTGCAAGTCCACAATTCTCTTCTGAGATCTGGGCTGATTTATTTTGACTTTCCCATGATTCTACACAATGAAGCAGTGTGTTTTAGGTGTGCATTAAAATATATCCACAGGTGTCTCTCTAATTAACTTGGACGGTTGCAATAAACCTATCAGAAGCTTCCAAACACATGGCATCATCATATGGGCTGTCCCATATGGTTTAAAGGCATAGTGCTCTTAGTGTATGTAAACTTTTGAATTTGCAGAAAGTAATAAAAATACCTTAAACATTCTCTCTTTTTCTCATTATTCTGGCATTTGGCAAATATAAATAATTTTGGATCCTAATTGACCTAAAACGGGAAATATTTATTCTTATTTCATGTCACATAGTGAGAAAAACATGCAGATGGGGCTTTTTTTATCCCAGTATGAGTATAAATGCAGAATATACACAGTAGAAAAAAAGCAGGTCTTCAATTTTAGAGGTATTCACTCCTATGTTATGGAGTTAAGTCTGGCCACTGTGATTACAATAAGGAGCATGGACAAGGTACTTTTGGCTTCTCGTCTGCACAGCGCTGCTCTCATCCACACGCTGCAGGGAGCTGCAGTCCAGCCCATCTAAGTAATCCGGACTTGTTGCAGTTGCCTAAACAGCAAGTGGTTGAGAACGCTGCTGTGCAGGAAAACAAGTGAAAAATCGGACATTCACACCGGTAAATTACATTGTAGCCTAGGTCTATGAATTACTTCCTATTCTACGCAAGCGAATGTGACATTTCATTCACTATGTCAGCAAACATTTTTTAGCCATCTACCAAATTACAACCACAATTCCAGAAATCTTGAGACACTGTAAAATGTAAATTAAAAAAGAAAAAAGAATAATTTGGGAATCACTTGTAGCCACATCGAACAGCATGTCCTCACTGAACTTTCCTTCCACCTCTCATCTAACTTGCTTACTGACGAAGAACAATCTGGCTTCTGTCCTCATACCTCCATTAACTACGTGCCCTAACTACGGTGGCTCAGTGATTAGCATTGTTGCTATGCAGCGCTGGGGTCCTTGGGTTTAAATCCCACCAAAGAGTTTATATGTTCTCCCGGTGTTATTGTGAGTTTCCTCCAGGTTCTCCAGTTTCCTCCTACACTCCAAAGACATACTGAGAGGGAATTTAAATTGTGAGTCCCAATGGAGACAGTAATGCCCATGTCTATAAAGCGCTGTTGAATATGATGGTGCTATATAAGCAATGCATAATAAATAAGTAAATAACCAAAATTACAAATGAGTTACTACCAAAGATAATAGACAATTTACTCCTCCTTCTAGATCTGTCCTCTGCCTTTGACTGAGTGACTAAACTACTCCCTCCTACTCTACAGATCCTCTCTTCCCTTAGCCTGAAAAGACCTTTTTCTCCTGGATCTACTCATACCTCAAAATCTGCACATGTAGCATCTCCAAATTCCATACTACCTCTTCATCCCACCCTTTCAAAGTTGGTGTCCCTCAAGGTTCTGCTTTGGGGACCCCTACTCTTCTCAATCTATATCTTTGGCCTGCAACAACTCAAATACCCATGGCTTAGAGTACTATCTATACGTTGATGACACTCAGATCTAACTTTCAGGCCCAGTTGACAACTTTCTGCTGTCCAGAGTCCCAGAGTGTCTATCAGGTGTATCCTTCTCATCATGCTTCCTAAAGCTCAATGTGGATAAAATCAAACTCATCATCTTCCCTCTATATCCCCTAAACTTCCTTACCTGATCAATCACAATTAGAGATGAGCGAACCCATGGAAATTCGGTTTGGTGGGTGCAGCCGGACTTTTGAAAAAGTTCGGTTTGGGACCCTGACTTGACCTGAACCCCAATGGAAGTCAATAATTGGTCAGTTCGGATGTTAGCCGACATGCAGCCAGCCATAAACAAATCACTTCTAGGGTGGGTGTTTGTGATTTTTCCATTTTTACTTTTTTTTTGGGTGCACACTCTAACAGATCATGCTGTTGTCTCCTCCACTGCGACCTGATGAAACACTGCAAGTGGCTCACATTTGGCTGAGCACCGAGCGTACCTGAGCACAGTGATGCTCGTGTGAGAAGTTTGCATACAAAAAGCACCCAAACTACGAACTCTATTTTCTGTAAACTCTGTGTTCGGTACAAGCACAGTTTGCTCATCTCTAATTACAATAAATGACATCACGCTTTTCCCTGTATTGGAAGTTAGCTGCCTCAGAGTAACCCATGAATCTGGCCTGCTCTTCAAACCACACATCCAAGCACTTACCACCTCCTGCCGTTTCTAACTTATTTTTTTTTCCATAATTCATTGTTTCCTCAGCCTTGAATCTTCTAATAGTACATGCCCTCATCATCTCCTGCCTTGACTACTGCAATATTCCTCCTCTATGGCCTTCCTGCAGACAGTCTCACACCTTTCCAGTTCATGCTTAACTTTGCTGCCCAACTAGTCCACCTCTCTCCTTGCTAATCAACCGCTTCTTCGCTCAGCAAATCAGATTATTGGCTCCCAATTGCTCAACATCTCCAGTTAAAACTACTAACATTGACCTACAAAGCTGTCCATAATCTGTCTCCTCCAAATATCTCCGAAACAACCTCCTGATATCATTCCGCATGTCATCTCCAAAACCTCCTTCGCTCCTCACCCATTTGCATCCAAGACTTCTCCCGAGTATCCCTCATCCTCTGGAATTCTGTGCCACAAAAGGTTCGATTCCACAACAGAATTTGAACACCCATTTCTTAAAAAAAAAAAAAAAAAAAAGCTTACAGTCTGCAAACAGCCCGCCGCCTCCTCATCACCACAAGAGCTGCCCATAACTCCAGACTTGGTCCTTCCCTGATATCTTGTAAACAGTAGGTATGTAAGGGCTTTACACTCTACCCCTCTGTTCCAGTTGGTGAATGTTCATTTGTTCTTTTTAATTTGTATTCTGCATGTAACCAACCTCTTTCTGATGTACAGCACCATGGAATCAATGGTGCTCTTAAAAACATTCACAATAGAAGACAGATCACAAGGTGAAAGTTAGACATTTTTTTTCAAGGGAAATTTAAACATTTAAGCATTTAAACCTGCAGGTGATGAATTAATCAGCATCACTCTTCTACAAAGTCATGCTGTTGCGATGGATGCAATATGTAGTTTAGCATTGTCTTGCTGAAATATGCCAGGCCTTCCCTGAAATAGACATTGTCTGGAAGGGAGCATAGGTTGTTCTAAAATCTCTATATAATGCCCAGCATTGATAGTGCCTTTCCAGATGTGTAAGCTGCCCATTCTTTGACACTAATGTAACCCCATACCTACAGAGATTCAGTCGTTTGAACTGCATGCTGACAAGCTGGATGGCCCCTCTTTTTTGAGTCCGAATAGCATGGTGTACGTAGTTTCCATAACAAATTTTAGACTTTGATTAATCTGACCATAGAACCGTTATCTATTTTGAATCAGTCGATTTTTAATGAGTTTTGGCTCAGAGAAGGCAGTTTTGTTTCTGGAATGTATTGCTCTATGGATTCTTCTTTGTATGATATAGTTGTAACTTGCATTTGTGGATTGCACGGTGATCTGTGTTCACAGAGCCTGATTTCTGGAAAGAAATCGCAAAAATACTGCCTCACGATGACCACTTCAGAGAGAACGCTCAAATTCAAGCACCACTTCAATCCAAAAGGACTGCTGGCCATCGGTATGACAATGCCGCAGAAGAAAACGTTTGGATTGGAAAAGGTAGGTATAAAAAACCAGGTATCTTTATTCCATGCGTTTCAAAACAGATTAAAATCCATGATAGGAGGAGATGAGACCTTCTGACGTGTTTCTGGCGTTGCCGCCCTTAATCAGAATAATCTATGACTAAGGGTGGCAAAGCCAGAAGCATGTCAGGATGTCATCTCCTCCTATCATGGATTTTAATTTTTTTTTTTTTAAACAGATGGAATAAAGATACTGTATTTTTCGTTTTTTAAAGACACACCGGATTGAAAGACGCACCCCAAATTTGGAGAAAAAAAAAAAAAGGTGAAAAAAAAAATATGGGGTCCATTTTATAATCTGGTAGTATCTTACCAAGGAGAAGGGGCAGCAGCGGAGCGGGGGTCACAGGAGGCAGGAGAGGTACTGGAGTCTGGTGATGCTGGCAATGATACAGGAGGCCCAGATATTCACTGGTCTCTGCTCTGTGCGGGGCTGGTGACGCCGCTCTGAGCGGGGCCGGTGACTTGAATCCCTGACCGCCGACATCTTCAGAATGATGGCCCGCCGCACAGAGCAGCCATGCGCCGAGCAGAACAGAGCAGCCGCGCGCCAAGCAGAACAGAGCAGCCGCGCGCCAAGCAGAACAGAACAGAGCAGCCGCGCGCCGAGCAGAGCCGATGCACACAACAGCATCGTACTGACAAGCGCTGGCTCACCCGGTAAGCTATATTTGGATTTTAAGATGCACCCCTCATTTTCCTCCCAAATTTTTGAGAGGAAAAGTGCGTCTTATAATCCGAAAAATACGGTACATATTTTGATTTCTGGAAGTATTCCTGAGCCCATGCAGTGATTTGCAAGACCGAAATCATACCTTGTTACGCAGTTACATCTGAAGGCCCAAAGATCACAAGCATCCAATGTCAGCCTTGTCCCTTGTGCACATGGATTTCTCCAGAATCTCTGAATCTTCTGATATTATGTACTGTAGATGCAAAAACTTGTGAACGAGGGGGGGTATTTTTCATGTTTTTTTGGAGTAAGAACTACTGCACCACAATTGTGAAAAAAGTATACAGTTTTTATTATTACAAAAAATACAAAATACTGGAAATCACATGTGATTGCAGTTAGTGATTAGACATACATAGTTAAAATCCAATTAAATGAGACAGAGAAAAGAAGGTCACAGGGAGGGAGACAGGCTACCCCTTAATTTAATTATGGCACCCAAGGAGGGGAGTCTGTCAGCCTCACATGTGGACCCGGTCCCGACACGTGTTTTGCAGGTGCTTCAACGGGAGACCAGTCTTGGGTGCCATACATACCACAGGTAGGTCCTTCAGGTGCCAATCTCCACCATTGTATGATTTTTTTTATTTTTTTTTCTCTTTATTTGAGATTATGCTATGTACTCGCTGGTGGTGTTACATACCATTGTGTTCAGGCCCTGATTTGGACCTTATCCTGTTGGTTACTTTTCATGTATAAGCACTCCATTACTCTACAATCTTAGGGGATATACCTATGTTTCTCTGGTTATTTATATGGCCGTCTGGGATATAATCTAACTATCCTGTTCCCTGCACAGAAATTAAGGAGTAGCCTGTCTCCCTCCCTGTGACCTTCTTTTCTCTGTCTCATTTAATTGGATTTTAACTATGTCTAATCACTAACTGCAATCACATGTGATTTCCAGTATTTTGTATTTTTTGTAATAATAAAAACTGTATACTTTTTTTTTTTTTACAATTGTGGTGCAGTAGTTCTTACTCCAAAAAAACATGAAAAATACCCCCCTTGTTCACAAGTTTTTGTATGTATTCTATGGGGTTCATGTACACTAGGATCATTATGAGGTTCGCTGTACTTGGTCTTTGTTTTTCTATGTTCTGTAGATGGTTGCACATTCAAAAACGGCAATATTTTTTTGTTGAGGAACGTTATCCTGAAATTCTTACACAATTTTTCACAGATTGGTGAACGTCTGACCATTTTGGCTTCTGAGAGACTCTGCCTCTCTCACATGTTTCGTGTTTCCCCAAAAATAAGACAGGGTTTTAGATTATATTTTGCTTCGAAAGATGGGCTTATGCGGGCGTCACATGAGACGATCTATCGTGCGATAGGTCGTTAGGCTCGCGGTTTTCGTGACGCACATCCGGCATCGCTTGCGACGTCGTCCCGTGTGACACCTATGAGCGTCTGTAAACGATCGCAAATCGGTTACGAATCGCGAATCGTGTACAGGTCTCTCATTTTTTAAAAAAAAACGTTTATTCTACTTTGCACCGGTTGTTCCTCGTACCCCGGGCAGCACACATCGCTCCGTGTGACACCCCGGGAACGATGAACACAGCTTACCTGCGTCCCGATGCACCCACCGGCTATGTGGAAGGAAGGAGGTAGGCGGGATGTTTACATCCCGCTCATCTCCGCCCCCCCTGCTTCTATTGGCTGGCTGCTGTGACGCCGAACATCCCTCCACCTTCAGGAAGTGGATGTTCGCCACCCACAGCGAGGTCGCTCAGCAGGTAAGTACGTGTGACGGGGGTTTAACGACTTTGTGCGCCACGGGCAACTAGTTGCCCGTGACGCAGAAACGACGGGATGGGTACGATCGCTCATGCAATCGCACGATAGATCGTACCGTGTGAAGCCCGCATAAGGCTTATTTTCAGGGGATGTCTTATTTTTTTTTGTCCCATGAACAACAATCCACATTTATTCTTTAACCCCTTAACGACCGCGGGCAGTAAAATTACGTCCTAGCGGTCATAACCTTACTGCCCGCGGTCTGCTGGCAGCAGCATGCTGCTATCGGCACACATCTCAGCTGATTTTCACAGCTGAGATGTGTGCCTGCTAGGCACGAGCAGAATCGTTATCTGCTCGTGCCGTTTAACCCCTTATATGGCGCTGTCAATATGTGACAGCGTCATTATAAGCGCGATCGCAGTAAACTTTTACTTACCGCCCGATACCGAAAGTCAAGTGACGCGATCACGTGACTTCCGATAGTTGTCATGGTAGCACAGGGTCATGTGATGACTCCTGTACTACACATGACTTGCTTTCACTTTCGCTGTGCCCGCTGCACAGTGAAAAAGACAGAGCGTATCTGCTGTTTACAGCTGTATAGCTGTGATCAGCAGATAGTGCAGAGCAATCAGACTGCTGATCGCAATAGCCCCCTAGGGGGACTAGTAAAATAATAAAAAAAAAAGTAAAAAAAAAGTTTTAAAAAATTAAAAAAAAACAAAAAACCTAAAAGTTCAAATCACCCCCCATTCGCCCCATTGAAAATTAAAGGGTTAAAAACATAAAAAAATACACACACATTTGGTATCGCCGCGTTCAGAAACGCCCGATCTATCAAAATATAAAATCAATTAATCTGATCAGTATACGGCGTAGCGGCAAAAAAATTCCAAACGCCAAAACGACGTTTTTTTGTCGCCACAACTTTTGCGCAAAATGCAATAAGAGGCGATCAAAATGTAGCATCTGCGCAAAAATGGTACCGTTAAAAACATCAGCTCGAGACACAAAAAATAAGCCGTCACTGAGCCATAGATCCCGAAAAATGAGAACACTACGGGTCACGGAACATGGCGTAAAACGTGCACCACTTTTTTCGGACAAACTTCAGATTTTTTTTAACCCCTTATATAAAAGTAAACCTATATATGTTTAGTGTCTACGAACTCGAACTGACCTGAGGCATGACATCCACACATCAGTTTTACCATATAGTGAACACAGTGAATAAAATATCTCAAAAACCATAGTGCTATCGAACTTTTTTTGCAAGTTTTCTGCATTTGGAATTTGTTTGCCATTTTCCAGTACACTATATGGTAAAACTGATGGTTTAATTTAAAAGTACAGCTCGTTCCGCAAAAAATGAGCCCTCACATGACCATATTGACTGAAAAATAAAAAAGTTACGTCTCTCAGAAAAAGAATGGCGAAAAAAAAAACGGAAAGCGAAAAATCGGCTGGTCGTGAAGGGGTTAACAGAAAAAAGAAAAATCACCAATTTTTTTTCAAATACAGTCATATTACATTCTGGAACATGAACATAACCCTCCAAACCCTGTGTTTACTAGTCTGTCTCCTCTTCAGCTTTACATTCCTGCAATTAGGAGACCTTTTAGTGACAACCTAGTACCATGACGTGATGTCACAAAGATCCTGAGGCAGTCTTATGATATAAAAGCTGAGACCCAGACGAGAACGGGGTCCCTGTGAAATTTCCCATTTTGCTCACCCTTCACCCATTTACCGTATTTTTCGCTTTATAAGACGCACCTGATTATAAGACGCACCCCCAAATTTGGTGAAGGAATAGAGAATTTTTTAATAAATTGGGTCCGTCTTATAATGCCAGTGTCCGTCTAACAAATCATATAGGGTATATGTCCCTCATAGCCCCCCATCCTAAAATTAGCCCCCTTAATCTGTATATGGCCACCTTATATTGAATATAGCCCCCTTGTGCTGGCACACGTCCCCCAGTGGTGCCACATGTCCCCTATGGCTGGCACACGGCCCACTGTGGCGGCACACATGGCCCACTGTCGCTGCACACACGGCCCCCCTGTGGCTGCACACATGGCCCCCCCCCTGTGGCTGCACACACGGCCCCCCCTGTGGCTGCACACACGGCCCCCCCCTGTGGCTGCACACACGCCCCCCCCCCCCTGTGGCTGCACACACGGCCCCCCCCCCTGTGGCTGCACACACGGCCCCCCCCCTGTGGCTGCACACACGGCCCCCCCTGTGGCTGCACACACGCCCCCCCCCCTGTGGCTGCACACACGGCCCCCCCCTGTGGCTGCACACACGGCCCCCCCCTGTGGCTGCACACACGGCCCCCCCCCCTGTGGCTGCACACACGGCCCCCCCCTGTGGCTGCACACACGGCCCCCCCCTGTGGCTGCACACACGGCCCCCCCCTGTGGCTGCACACACGGCCCCCCCCCTGTGACTGCACACACGGCCCCCCCCTGTGACTGCACACACGGCCCCCCCCCTGTGGCTGCACACACGGCCCCCCCCCTGTGGCTGCACACACAGCCCCCCCCGTGACTGCACACACGGCCCCCCCCTGTGACTGCACACACGGCCCCCCCCCTGTGACTGCACACACGGCCCCCCCCCTGTGACTGCACACACGGCCCCCCCCCTGTGACTGCACACACGGCCCCCCCCCTGTGACTGCACACACGGCCCCCCCCTGTGACTGCACACACGGCCCCCCCCTGTGACTGCACACACGGCCCCCCCCCCTGTGGCTGCACACACGGCCCCCCCCTGTGGCTGCACACACGGCCCCCCCCTGTGGCTGCACACACGGCCCCCCCTGTGACTGCACACACGGCCCCCCCCTGTGGCTGCACACATGCTGCTGCTTTTAGTAAAATAAACTGTTTCCCTACCCTCTCCAGCACTGTGGTCTATCGTGTCCCCCTCCTCGGGGTTGAACTCCGGCCTCCTGCATTTCCTGGTTCTCGGCCGGTCATGTGATCGGCACGGCAGAGTGAAATCATCTCTGCTTGCCTTATCACAGACAGCAGCAGCAGGAGACCGGAGATCAGCGCTGGAGGAGGTGAGTAAAGAGTTTTTTATTTTACTATGGGTAGCAGCACGGGGGCCATAGCTAACACAGGGGGAGGGGGCATGTGCGATCACAGGGGGGCAGGCAGATATAATATGCACCGCTGCTCCAGCCCCTCAGCGTGATGCAGTTTCAGCACCACACTGCTGGACAGCGGCTGTGCATATTATATGAGCGGGAGCAGGAGAAGCTGTCACCTGCCCCACAGCACCGCTCAAGAGCTGCCACCACCTCCCCTGGACTCTGTAGTGTGTGTGTATATATATATGTACACCCCCCCCCCGTATATTCGGATTATAAGACGCACCCCCTACTTTCCCCCAAAATTTGGGGGAACAAAAGTGCGTCTTATAAAGCGAAAAATACGGTAGTTCTTTTAGACTTCTGCAAATAAGAGACCTTTGGTCACACAACTGTGAAGTTATCAAAAGGTCCTTAAACAACTGGAACCTCGGAATAAAATTACTGGGGTCCTTAAGGGTACTTTCACACATCCGGATTTTTGCTCTGCGGCACAATACGGCGTTCTGCAGAAAAACCGCAACCGGCTTTTGTAACGCCGGTTGCGTTTTTTTTTGCATAGACTTACATTAGTGCCGTATTGTGCCGCAGGGGCTTGCGTTCGGTCCGGTTTTTGCCGCATGCGGCAGATTTAGCCGATGCCGCGGCCGGATCAAACGTTCCCTGCAACGTTTTTTGCTCCGGCAAAAAACACCGCATCGCGCCGCATCCGGCCGCTGCGGCGCATTTTTCAATGCATGCCTATGGAGGCCGGATGCGGTTTTTTCCACTGCGCATGCTCAGTAGCATGCCGCAACCGGAAAAAAACGGACGGGCCGCATGTAAAAACTTATGCAAAGGATGCGGTGTTTTCGCCGCATCCGTTGCATAGTTTTCACAGCCGGATTGAGCCGCAGTGCTCAAACCGGATGTGTGAAAGTAGCCTAAGAGAGTGAGGCCCTGAGGAACTGCCAAGTTTGACTCCCTCTAACGTTGGCCTTGACCAACTAGGGTTATTTTTGGACTAGGGCTTATATTTCAAGCATACTTCACAATTCCTGTAAAATTATGCTACGGCTTATTTTGGAAGTAGGTCTTATTTTCGGGGAAACAGTCATTTTTATACATAGTTATGCGACTTAGTTGAGGACTGACCCTTCAGCAATTTTTCATTAGCACCACTAACTTTTTCACACATATCTAACTTTTTTTTAGATGTGTTGCTGCCATCAATTTCTAAATGTGTTAATTTTGTTAGGTAAAATGGAAAAAATGTGTAATTTCACCTTCTGCTCGGCGTTCTACATTGTGTTGTGGATAAAATCTGGCTAGAACACATTTCCAAATCATTGCACTGTTGTTTTCTTTACATTTTATACAACATTCAAACTAGTTTCTGGAAATAGGGTTGTAAAAAGATGAATGAATTGGAAAGATACATGTGAGAGTGTAAGGTATGATGGCGAAAAAAAGAAACAAACCCATGTCACATGTGGCGTCTTCCGGTAAATCCACATCCAACATAAGATCATCATCTTCTAAATCGCAGGAGTCGAGATTATTGAGGATGTCCTGTATATGGAAGGCAAACAGTGTATCAGTCATGTGAACAGACCACAGTAGGCTGACATTTTCTTTAAGATACAGGTTGCAATTTCTTAAAAGTTATTTAGAAGTTCTATGAATATCACATGCATTAGACACCTATATTTATAGCATAGAGCTGCTAGATATTCTGAAGTCTCCCAATAGCAGCAGAATACTAAACTGACATAACCAATGACACGTCTTTAAAGGGAATCTGTCAGCAGGTTTTTGCTACCTCATCTGGGAACAACATAATGTAGGTAAAGAGATCCTGAATCCAACAATGTAACACTTAAGGCCCCGTTACACGCTACTATATCGGGCGATATGTCGTCGGGGTCACGAATTCCGTGACGCACATCCGGCATCGTTTGACATATTGTAGCATGTGACAGCTACGAGCGACTGTTAATGAGCAAAAATACTCACCTTATCATTGCTCGTTGACAAGTCGTTCATTTTCAAAATATCGGTCACATTCCTGGATGTAGGTTGTTCGTCGTTCCTGAGGCAGCACACATCGTTCCGTGTGACACCCCGGGAACGACGAACATAGCTTAGCTGCGTCCTACCGGCAATGCAGAAGGAAGGAGGTGGGCGGGATGTTACGTCCCGCTCATCTCCGCCCCTCCACTTCTATTGGGCGGCCGCAGTGTGACGTCGCTGTGACGCCGAACGTCCCTACCCCTTCAGGAAGAGGATGTTCGCCGCCCACAGCGAGGTCGTTCGGGAGGTAAGTATGTGTGACAGGGGTGACCGACTTTGTGCGACACGGGCAACAAATTGCCCATGACGCACAAACGATGGGGGCGGGTGCGATCGCACATGCAATCGCAAGATAAATCAACGCGTGTAACGGGGCCTTTAGATTGCTGGGTGCAGCCGTTCTGACACAATCAAAATTTTTAGATTTAGCCATGTAGCAGAGCTGGGAAGGCTGTGCCACACACACCAGGCTCTCTATAGAGATTGTACATTGAGAGTAAGGCATCAATCAGAGGAGGGGGCATGCCGGACTGTGTGCACGTGAAACTGTAGTCTAAGCAATGAGAAGTTTTGCAGCTTAAACAATCATAGCAAATAAACAACATATTGGACCTTGACAAGACAGGCAGCCCTAAATTATCTGTTAACCCTTGCAGCATGAGGTCTTCATCTTACATATGACAAATTCCCATTAACAGTAGCATGCTCAATGATGGACAAGATACTATAGACAAACCATTTCCAGAAAAAAATCTGACTTTTCTTTTAGTGACATAAATATGACATTTTTGTGAATTCTAATAAAATACAACCGAAGCAAGTGCCCAGTATCAAATCACCATGAGGGAAATACCTGAATAGAATGGGTCAGCGCGATAGCTATCCTTAATCGGAACCTGTTAGTAGGATCAAGCCTCATAAGCCGTCTATATGGGCATGTAGGTCATAGGAAGCTGAATAAAATGAGACCTTGATATCTGCGAACAATATTGCAACCCTGTCTGCCTGTGAAATGGAGGCTGAAGCTGAGAGGATCCTGCAGATGTGTCAGTTATAATCACACACAGTCCTGCAGTGAGAGCAGAGAGTGCACATTATGTGTCACACTGGTAACTCCCCCTTCTATTTAAAATAAACCCTAAAGGCACAATCTCATACAAATCAGTGACCGGCCCCATAGCCTGGACCAGCTCATTTACATACAAGAAAAATGTGTATAGACATCAGATCGCAGATATGGAGGTATTATTTTATTCATCTTCCTATGACCTCCTACATGCCCTGATAGAAGGCTGACCCTACTGACAGATTTCCTTTAAAGCGCATCTTCTAATGGGTTGTAAGAATAAAGGGTGCTTTACACGCTGCGACATCGCTAACGATATATCGTCGGGGTCACGGTGTTTGTGACGCACATCCGGCGCCGTTCGCAACATCGCAGCGTGTGACACCAAGGAGCGACGATCAACGATCGCAAATACGTCCAAAATCGTTGATCGTTGATACGTCGCTCCTTTCCATAATATCGTTGCTGCTGCAGGTACGATGTTGTTCGTCGTTCCTGCTTCCTGCGGCATCACACATCGCTACATGTGACACCGCAGGAACGACAAACATCTCCTACCTGCGTCCACTGGAAAAGAAGGAAGGAGGTGGGTGTGATCTTCCGCCCGCTCATCTCCGCCCCTCCGCTTCTATTGGACGCCTGCCGTGTGATGTCGCACGAACCACCCCCTTGGAAAGGAGGCGGATTGCTGGCCAGAGCGACGTCGCAGGGAAGGCAAGTCCGTGTGACGGGTGTAAGCGGTGTTGTGCTCCACGGGCAGCGATTTGCCCGTGTCGCACAACCGACGGGGGCAGGTACGCTCGCTAGCGATATGGATACCGATATCACAGCGTGTAAAGTAGCCTTTACAGTTTTTCAGCCCAGATCTTCTACGTCCTCCACAGCAGAAACGTCCCATGTGGGTCAGTAAACACTAAAATACGTACTTATTAGTTCATTTTATATGTAGATAATGGGCCCACATGGGGACAGGGACAGACGTGAGGGATGAGTCTTTGTACATTGATGTGGATTAGGATGACAATAGAGTAGGATAAAACGTCTTACAACGGTAGACAGATTTACAGAACAATTTGCTTTCAGTCTAGTGGAAATCTCTCAAGTTACAAATGAATAAGCAGATGTGGATTTGCAAGGCCGACACTTGATTTGCAGCTAATAAAATAAATGTTTCTCGGTGGGCGTCCCGCGCACACTTATGTAACATGTTCGGCGGCTGTTTGTGCGGCTCGTCAGGATCCATTTGAAGTGAATCACTCCAAAGTACACACAATGCTGCAAATCATTAAGAACCTAATTTAACTAGTCTGTTCTGCAATGGCTTCTGACTCCGCACAATAGTCACTGTTATACACACAGCTCCGGTATAATGGAACAAGGCAGGCAATTGTCTTTCCACTTCCAAGTAAGAAATACAATTGAGAAGACGGAGAAATTGGAAGGTAAATTTCATCCTGCTCTCCATTTGTGATACAAGTCCCTTTATAGCGCTCTTTACAAATGCCAGCTGTAACACGGACATGGTAATAAACAAGCGGCTAATACAGGAATATTAGGCAGTGCACGGGCAGAGGCGCGCCGAGCACAGCCGGGATCTACAGTGCTTTTCAATACATTTGCTGCAGTAGCCGGAACTGCCAGCAGAGGCCGCTACATAATAAATGCAGATCTGCTCAAAGCGTTTACATCAGGACACCGCCAGAGCACAAAGCAGCTGATTGGTAAGGGTGTAGGGTCTCGGACATGCCCAGTCTGCTATGATGACCTCGCCAATGGATGCATCCTCAATACCGTAAGCCCCGAAAACTCCTTTAACTGAAACAGCTGTGTAGGAGGTCAACACTGCGTATGTATACCTTTAATAGGAATATCATTAGTAAGCAGCAATGTTGTAGGCATAAGGGCTCGAGGAGGTGACAGTATTTTCGGTTCGAGTGCTATCCATTAAAAAAATCAGATCGCACTCACACCAATGTTATTCAATCAGGCAGTGCAGATATCTAAGGGAAAAAAAAAATGTCACCATGCATGATTTGCCTCTGAGAATCGGATGGCACACCACCATTCAGTTGTATGGGTCCGTGCACTTGGATGACATCATGGACTGATTGAATGGATGAGGGAGGAGAACCTGTTCTCTCGACATCAAAGGATAAACGAGTCCCACTCTGATGAGAGTCTGATCAGCATAATCGGACTGCTTTTCTCGGATGGAGGAAATATGGTGGTGTGAACCCATCCTAGGGCTGTACCTGCAGCTGAAGAGCCCAGGAGCCCTATGTAGGGGGTGATGAGAAGGCTGGGAGGCACTATGATAGAGTCATTAAAAGGACATTATTTCTTATGGGAAAATTTGCTTTGATATACAAGTGATTTGGATTACAAACTCATTCCTGGAACAAACTATTCTCATAATCCGAGGTTCCATTTGTACACCAAAAAGTTATATATAATCTAGCAATTAATATATAGTTCGCTCACATACATAGATTTAAAGTTGGACTCTATGTTTCTTGTTACATATCATTTTTGATGCACTACGTAGCGATCCTGGGCTGTTTAGCGGCAGGTATGGCTAATAAATCACCAGCCTCGGCTTTATGCTTCCCCCCTTGACTCATCTATTTTCTTGTACACTCAGGCTGCATAAGAATTGGAATAATGCAGCGAGGGGAGCAGCCTAATACCTGGCATATGCCACTGGAAGCAATCATTTGTTTTGTTAATAGCTCTAAGAAAAAGACTTGCAAACTTCAGTTCTCCACTGACTCGGCGGCTGCGTATGTTCAGCTACAATCTTAATTAATGATTAGGAATCCATTTCTCCCTGCACGCTCTAGTTAGCTGACACAATGCTTGCATGCTATTCACTGATATAATAAGACCGCTTTCTGGAATACTAGGGCAGCGGCAATGAGATCTCCAAAATTTTACAAGCTGCAATTATCGCACTTTGCGATTGTAGAAGAACGTATTGTAATTCTGTGCGTTATAATGCTGCTGTATAGATACATTGGGTGGTATAACACTGTGCCACTTATGTGGGCTGAACAGCGGGCACTGCTCAACATCGGTCTACAGACACTGCACAGAGCCACCTCTCACCATGGGAAAATGTGTACACAGCAGAATGCAGACAATTATACATTAACCTGGACCCCCAAGCTGATTGGACAAACCCTTACATTGTACGATTGCATCTCAGTATGGTCAGACTCACAGTCACACTAAACTGATCGGGGAGAATTCAACTACTGGTACAGATATCACTCCATACAAAGAAGGGGCTGTAGGTCCGGCACTGCGTACCCCAGCTGTAATGGAGCAATGACCAGATGAGGGCCTGGGTCAGGTGAGAACAGGAAACATCGGAACAGAGGACCAGAGAGCTGCGATGGGGCCATGGCAAGGGAGAGCCTCGGCTAGGTGATAACAGGAAGAATTGAACACCGGCGCGGAGGGCCAGGGTGCTGTGCTGGGGCAAGGGGAGGGCCTCATACAGGGGATAACAGAAAGAATCAAACACCGGCGCAGAAGGCCAAGGAGCTGTGATGGGGCCATGGCAGGAGAGAGCCTCAGACAGGGTATAATAGGAAGAATTGATCACTGGCAAGGAAGGCCAGGGAGCTGCGATGGGGCCAGGGGAGGGCCTAAGACAGGGAAGAATCGAACACTGGAGCGGAGGGCCAGAGAACTGCAATGGGGCCGCGGCAGGTGAAGGCCACAGATGGGATAACATGAAGAATCGAACATCAGTGCAGAGGGCCAGAGAGCTGCGATGGGGCCAGGAGAGGGGAGAGCTTTGGCCAGGTGATAACAGGAAGAATCGAACATTGGCACGAGAGTTGTGATGGGGCTACGGTAGGAGAGGACCTCAGAATCGAACATCGGTGCAGGGGGCCAGGGAGCTGCAATGGAGCCACAGCAAGGGAGGGCATGTTGGGCCAGAGAGCTGCGATGGGGCTGCAGCAGGGGAGGGCCTAAGACAGGGGATAACAGGAAGAATCGAACACTGGTGCAGAGGGCCAGAGAGCTGCGATGGGGCCATGGTAGGGGAGGGCCTCACACTGGGGGGAAAAAAAATGTAGGGACGGCCCAGAATCTGACACTTTTGATGTGTTGTGGATGGATTCACTCATCTCTAACCCTTCCATTTCTTTATCGCTCTGATATTTTGGGTGTCCATTTTAGTGTAGTCATCACTAGAGCTGGTCGAACTCGCAATAAACCAAGACACAGCTCTCTGCTAAATTTAAAAAATAAAAACTGAATCCGGTAGCCATTTAAGTCTATGGGGACCAGAATCCGGAGATTAAAAACGTTGGTGGAAGGGATAGGGGAGTAGGAGCACGGCTGTGTCATGGCGGCAAGCTACTCTCTGGTCACGCATTCCCTTCCGGAGCCACAATTAACCCTCATTGAATATTCACTGCATTGCCCACCCACCGGCGCATGTAATTGGTTGCAGTTAGACGAGCCCCCACCCTGAGTGGCAGCATGTCAACTGACTGCAACCAATCACAGGCGCCAAGGCGGCCGGTTGGCGAGGAAAGCAGTGCAGTATGGTGGTATAAAAATAAATGAATAAATGAACAATCGGCACAGGGTCTCCCATATTCTGATGACAGCAGAGATAAAGCCCGACAGTTGGGGGCTGCAGCCGTGGGCTTTATCTGTGCTGTGCATCAAAATAAGCCCACAGTCACACATGCGAGGGACTCTTATCACATCACCCGAACATGAGTGTGCAGGTACATAGAAACACATGCGGCCGACTCACTCCTGTTAGGAGAGTATGCGTCTGTGCCGGGCGATGTGACGCGCGAGTCCCTCGCAAGTGTGATTGTGGCCTACGAAAAAACGCATGCGGCTTTTTTTATTCTTTTATTTATTTAAATAAATAATTAAAAAAAAAAAACGACATGCAGTCCCACCCAGCCAATTCTCAGCCCGCAGCCGCCATTAGATGTGACAATCCCGATGCTTTACCGGCTCTTCCCGTTGCCCTGGTGCGGTGGCAATCGGGGTAATAGCACAAGACTGCCGGCTGTGAGACAATGACTGAGTCGCGATAAGCAATGACTGCAGGCAGACACTGTCACAGGCTTGGGGCTCGTTTTACTGCAACCAATCACAGACAACAGGATGGCTAGTAGGCGAGGAAAGCACGGAAAGCTGTGTGTATGCGATGAGCCTATTGCGCAGTACAGGTAGCGAATGTGCGACCCGGAAGCAGTTTGCCGCCATGACACCGTGTCTCCGTAAGTATGAAACGCTCGCTTAATTCTCGTTTTCTTTATTTTTCCTTTAATTTCCCCAGATCGTACACCCGGATTTGGCACCCGAGCATCTTTGAAAACATTATCTATGAGCTCAAAAACCTTTCAGGTGATGCAGTGTTTTAAAAAGCTGAAAAACGTATCTTCAAAAAAGGCAGCACAAATGCTGTGTGTGAATGTAGCCTTAGATCAGGAATAGAACAGCCATTTATAGGACATTTCATAAGTTTCCCAAATTCATATGAAAAAATATTCAGCACATTGTGTGTTGCACTACTGTACCCAATTTATTATATATTTTAGGAGTCGGAGTAGGTCCATTTTATACCGACTCCACCAAGATGAGCACCGACTCCACAGCCCTGTTTGAAACCGCGCGGATCCAGACTTACAGTCCAGGTCCGCTCAGCCCTAATCATCACATTCAGCCTTACACAGATCTGCTGGGGTGATCAGCAAGCCCTTATCTTAACAGTGTCCACTACAGGTAAAACATAGTATTACAGGGCAGAAGAACATCGATCCATGGCAGGCTTCATTTTTTTCTCTTATGTTTTAGCAGTGCCTCCACTTTGGATCCATTTTTTTGTCATTCTGTTTTTGCAACTGAAGAAAGTAAACTGTCTGAAATTTTATTTATTCACTGACTCATAGAAATGAATCAGTGAAAAATGGATAAAACACGCGTGGATCACTGAAGTAAAAAGCATGTGTTCCGTGCTTCATCCTTGTGTAAAGGGCAGTGGATCCATGCTCCGCTCCACAAGCGGCATGCATCGGACACTGGCTGTATGATCTCAGCAGGTAAGATTGGAACACCACAGTACTTCACAGTCAGAGAAGCACACATTAATGTTGCCAGGGACCAAGCCATATGGGGGCCAGTCGGACAGGGGGGTCCCTAGTGGCTTCTCCCCGCTTGCGGCCCTGGAGTGACGAGTCCCACCCAATACACGCGCGGAGGGAGAGACCTGGCACTCAAGGGGAGCAACATATGTCAAACATACCTGACTGCAATCATACAGCCAGTGCCAGACAAATGTGCCAATGTATCGGGCAGCATATCTCAGCTGTCAGGTTCACTTTAACAGATCCACATAGACTTCAATGACTGAGCCTGATTTACCAATCAAATGAGAGTTTTTTAAACCAACGTGTGTATGGATCAATGAAACGCTATGGGTCAGAGCGCTGTCCAGTTCAGAGCACACAGATGAAAGGACATCCAGGGTCCGCCAAAGTAAAATGTAATGCTCGTTAGCAGCTTCAGGTTATGGCTCACAATGGTGGGTTTCAAGCAGAGAGCCCCTCATTTATGAAGGGATTGTTTGGATTAGACACCTCCTTAAACGGGAGCTGTAGTTTCAATAAACTTTGCAGAATTTAGTAGTGCAGACAAATGCAAGAAGCTTAGTAGTATTCTTTCTCCCTTTATAAGCCACTTCTCCTTCCCCTGCCTCCTGAACTTATTAACCAGTCTGAAAAAATCAGCTCAACTCCATCTTGATGGACGCCAGTAAAGTGAGATGTCAGGTTACACCCATCATTTTTAATGAAGAGGGATAGGGTGAAAGAGAAGGAAGCAGGCAGGGGCAGAAACAGAAAGATGGCGCTGAGCTTTCTAACAAGCCTTTTCCTTCACCCCTGAGTTGGATTCACCTGTACATAGCTCAGGAAAACTGTAGCATTTCCTCCATGATGCAGTTTCTCTCCAGGAGGAGCAGAAATCCACCTCAGCCTGCTGTGTATTGGAGACCACATTGCTGCAGGTCTCATCCCACCAGCTCAGAGTCAAGTGTAAAATAAAGAGATAGAGTCTACAGAGAGAAAGGCTGGAGATAGATAACGCAGGATACCAGAACATAATATCCAGAGAAAGAGTAAGGCCGGTTTCACACATCCGGCTTTTCGCCGGTTTGCCGGATCCGGCGCTCTCCCATACAGTGACTACAGTACAGTGACAGCGCAACAAGCGCCGGTCACGTGCTGTCATGTGACCGGCGCATGTGACCCGGAAGTTACAGCGCTGTCACTGTACTGTATTGTCTGTACGGGAGAGCGCCGGATCCGGCAAACCGGCGAAAAGCCGGATGTGTGAAACCGGCCTTACTGTTCACACAGCAGATTCTGGAAAGTTACTTGGAAGTACAAGTTACTCCTTAAGCATTTATTACGGAGAAATACACATAATTGTAATGTAGTAAAGCCGCAAACATGCAGGTCTACAATCCCAAATCACAGCATACAACAAACATGTACACTAAGTAAATGATCAGTGAGGACCTTAGATCCCGGTTATCTCATTCATACATAATGTGAGAACGGCACGCCTAGATTTGTTCCAGGAGTGCACGGCACGTGTCAGACTCCACCGTTATTACCGGCTGATCGGCAATTATATCACATACAAAGCACTGAATGTTACAGGAGCTGCACTGAAGGAAAGACAATAAAAGGAAACAATGGAAGTGATTAGTGCGATGGAAGAGGGCATGAATAAATCATGAAGAATATGACATCTATCAAAAGCCACAAAAAACAAGGGAGGCTGTGATCTTACTGCAAGATGTCAAGAAGTCAATGGAGCTGCTCGCCTCTCTAATGTACTGCTAATCTCTGTGCTGGTACTGAGCGTAGAGCGGGACAGCCTCCATAGCAAGGCTTTATAGCACCGGTCCTCATTCCCTCGCCCTCCTATGGCCGGCAGAGAACAGCCTGGGCTACACATGTACACGCAGGGCTTTATCCTTCCCATAGCAAATCATATAAACAGAGTTCCCGGGGTCAGGGCATTACACTCATTTCTATGTACACCATTACTATGTAGATGGGGCCGCGCGGCTCCGTATCAGCGGGGGCCCAGTGGGTGCACCCCAACAATTAGACGTTTATAGCATATCAATTTGATTAGCCACAAATAGAGTAATATTCCTATAATCTACACCAGAGGTCTCAAACACGCAGCCTGCGGGCCGCATGTGGCCCCTGAGGCTGCTTGTTGCAGCCCGAGTGCCCGCAGACCCAGTGACGATCACGTTACTGTGCAGGGGGCCGGGGCAGCACAGCGCATGTATAGGAGCTTTCTGCAGTATACCAATCAGGAGCGGAACAATCGCGGTCACAGGGGTCGCCACACAGGAGTCACAGGAGGCGGCAGCAGCAGCTGCTCTGGAGCTCACACATGTCCCGGCTACTTAAGAAATTGCATATTCCCTGCTCTCCACGCCCATAATCCCACCCACCTCTTTCCACTGAAGCCGAGGCTGAGAGGTGGGCGTGATTATGGGCACAGTGATCACCCGGCCGCTGGCTTTGTGCATCTGCTGGCGATGGATCCCCCACAAGGCTCCTGACCGTCTCTCCTCCAGCATACAGCACATATGCTGCATGCTCCATCCAATACGGAGCACAGCCATCCCCTACCTACACTCACTGCTCCGGAGCCTCGGAGTAAGCCCCGCCTCCCAGGAGTAAGCCCCACCTCCTGGAAGTAAGCCCTGCCCACCGGCACGGAGCTACTGTGAAGTCTCAGGCCTGTGAAGGGAGTGCTGCAGAAATGAGAGACTTCTGAGGAGTTTGTATCCCTCTCCTGCACTGCCATTGCTCTGTAGTCGGCAGTAGCAGGAGACTGACCTGAAGTGAGTACTGGGGCTCCCTGAATGATGACTCCAGCCCCACTATCCTCTTCTATCCTCCTATTTGCCTCTCACAGCTGCACTCTTCTGCCCCCCTCTCTGTACTATCCTGCCCACCTCCCCAACAGCTACACTCTTCTGCCCCCTCCCCCACAGCTGCACTCGCATGCCCCCTCCACCACTACCCTCTTCTATCCTCCTATTTGCCTCTCCCAGCTGCACTCTCCTGCCCCCTCCCCCACAACTGCACTCTCCTGACCCCTCCCCCACTGCCCTGTAACTGATGATTTGCCTCATCGCTGTCCTGTGATGGTGGCCCCCCCCTCCTCATCTTCATGGTTTGTCGTCAGACATTCAACGTTCTTATTTCTTTGTATATACAGTGTGCATAAAATGCTCACATATGCAGTATATAAAGAGAAATCTAGTGTATATGACTGCATTTGTGTGAATGTGTACACGTGTGGCATTTTTAAAATTCAGATACTAAAAAAGCAGAATACTAAAAAGGGCCAAAAAAAACCCTCTTAAAAATACCAAAACTCGTGTACCATTAAAAAAAACTACCATTTTTAGATGCAACATGAATAAATCTATAAGTATAAGTATATATAAATCTATAACTATAAGTATAAATATACAAGCATGGGATGGGAAAGCTGGGTGCTGAGGGAAAGAGGCTCTTTGCCTCAGCACCCAGATTTCGCATGCTTTGCTATACATTTTTCCCTCAGCACCCAGCTTCCCCATGCTCTGATCTCCCTCAGAACCCAGATTTCATACATTCTAATATCTATCTTGTCCTCAGCACCCAGCTGATGCTGAGTGCTGGGTCACCCACCCATGTTGTGCTATACATCATTCTTTTAGCACTCAACTTTCCCATGTTTTGCTATACATCTTTCCCTCACCACCCAGCTTTCCCATGCTCTGATATCAAGGGCAAGCTGTGTGCTGAGGGAAAGTTGTATAGAAGAGCATTGGAAACCTGTGTGTTGAGATGGATATCAGAACATGGAAAGCTGGGTACTGAGGGGAAAAAAAGATATCGGAGCATGGGAAAGCTGGGTGCTGAGGGAAAGAATAGTGTCAGCGTTATCATCCTGTACCACAAGACGGGACCCCGGTCCTCAGTTTGCACCGGAGCCCATCAAACTCTAGTTGCGCCACTGATACCAATGTCAAGCAGGTAACATCGCTGTATGAAGTCACCTGCTTACCTGTGAATGGTAGAGAGGAGAGAGCTCCTAACGCGCGCTGTACCGCAAATGAATCAAGTGTAGTAAAGCCCTGCTGGCGTCGACCCCCTGCATAGTAACACGATCGTCACGGGGTCTACAGGCCACAACAAGTAGTTAAAAGAAAACAGGGAACTGAGGAAAGGTGAGAAGAATCTTTTTTTTTTTTTTTGTGTATGTCAAGAGCGGCATATTAGGGAACTAGGATGAGGACTGGAGACATTATTACTTAGGTGCAATGCTACAAGGATGGGCACAATGTTACAATAATGAGCACAATGCTACAAGGATGGGTACAATGCTACAAGGATGGGCACAATGTTACAAAAATGGGCACAATGCTACAAGAATGGGCACAATGCTACAAGGATAGGCACAATGCTACAAGGATAGGCACAATGCTACAAGGATAGGCACAATGCTACAAGGATAGGCACAATGCTACAAGGATAGGCACAATGCTACAAGGATAGGCAGAATGCTACAAGGATAGGCACAATGCTACAAGGATAGGCACAATGCTACAAGGATAGGCACAATGCTACAAGGATAGGCACAATGCTACAAGGATAGGCACAATGCTACAAGGATAGGTACAATACTACAAGGATAGGCACAATGCTACAAGGATAGGCACAATACTACAAGGATAGGCACAATACTACAAGGATAGGCACATTGCTACAAGGATAGGCACAATACTACAAGGATAGGCACAATGCTACAAGGATAGGCACAATACTACAAGGATAGGCACAATGCTACAAGGATAGGCACAATGCTACAAGGATAGGCACAATACTACAAGGATAGGCACAATGCTACAAGGATAGGCACAATGCTACAGGGTAGGCACAATGCTACAAGGATAGGCACAATGCTACAGGGTAGGCACAATGCTACAAGGATAGGCACAATGCTACAGGGTAGGCACAATGCTACGAGGATAGGCACAATGCTACAGGGTAGGCACAATGCTACAGGGTAGGCACAATGCTACAGGGTAGGCACAATGCTACAGGGTAGGCACAATGCTACAGGGTAGGCACAATGCTACAGGGTAGGCACAATGCTACAAGGATAGGCACAATGCTACAGGGTAGGCACAATGCTACAAGGATAGGCACAATGCTACAAGGATAGGCACAATGCTACAGGGTAGGCACAATGCTACAGGGTAGGCACAATGTTACAAGGATAGGCACAATGCTACAGGGTAGGCACAATGCTACAGGGTAGGCACAATGCTACAAGGATAGGCACAATGCTACAAGGATAGGCACAATGCTACTGGGAACATTACTACAAGGCACAAGGATGGGCACATTATTACTGGGCACAAGAAAGAGATACAACAGTTTTTTTACCATTAAAAATGCTTTTTTACATATAAAACATAACAAAAAAGTGCAGATTTGTTTTAATAAACAAGCAAAAAATGTTCACAAAAAGTGATCCAAATGTGTATAGAAGAAAATACATGGAATCACTAAAATGTCACTTGGCCCCGCAAAGAATGCGCCCCCCAAAAATATTTTTTTTTCTATGTGCGGCCCATACAGCCAGCCGAGTTTGAGACCCCTGATCTGCACTAAAAATTGTGAATCCCCCCACGCAAACTAAACATACAGCAAGACCACTACCAACAGTACTAAGCTTAGAAAGACACTTGCTTTCCCTGTGGTGTGAGCGAGTTCAAGATGCTCAAGATGTAGATGAACTTTCTTATAAGGCTTTATTTTCGTGAAGAAATCATGGAATATTATAAGAGCGCAGTAATCTGTAGGCTGCTACTGCCCCCTCCTGGCCATACGGCTCCATGCACAGTAACTGCACAGGGTACATGACTGGCAGCGTACTGGCAACATTGACACGACGTGGATCTGATGCCATACGGATCATGGACACACACACAGGGCAGGAGGATTGTATGCTCAGTTCCCTCTGTATTAGGACTGATGTTACGGGCATGAGATTCTGTAATAGCAGAAGGCTGGATTATAAAATGCATTACATTGTAGCGAAAAACCCCAAAATAAATATTCCTTTTATACTCCAGCATAGATGAGCCCTGTCAGTGGCCTCTATCACACCCCAGAATATCGGGGCAGTGGGGACCCCTGATGGGCATAAATGCTGTACATTATGTGCCTGAATAATCTCTATTAAAGGGAACCTGTCAGGTCCAATATGCACATAGAAACACGAGCAGTTCTGGGTGTATATTGCTAATCCCTGCCTAACTGTCCCTGTATACACTAGATAAAGAGATCTTTAGAAAAAGTATTTCTAAAGATCTTATCGTATGCTAATGAGCGAGGGCACTAGTCCCAAGGGCATTATATCCTCCGACTAGACCGTCCTCTTAGCATGTTAGTATGCGGCGTACTAAAATGCTATTCAATGTAGCGTCACCAGGGGTGACAAGCGTACCTGTGTCCGCGGTGAATGCTGAAGCTGAATGGCCGGCATTTCCGGTAATGCGCAGTATGAAGCAGAGTGTATGTGTTCCAGCTTCAGACAGGTCTAGTGCGCATGCCTGGAAGTATGGGACAGTACGCTTCAGCGTTCACCGCGGACAGAGGTCGCTCCTTACCACTGGTGCCGCTGCATTGAATAGCATGTTAGTACGCCCCTGTGGACATACTAACATGCTAAGATGGCGGGTAATCGGGGGAAGTAACAGTCTCACAACTAGTCCCCGCACTCATTAGCATATTATAAAGAACCTTTAGAATACTTTTTCTAAAGATCTCTTTATCTATGCTAGTGTATACAGGGACGGTTAGGCAGGGATTAGCAATATACACCCAGAACTGCTCGTGGTCCCGGGGGCATATTGGATCTGACAGGTTCCCTTTAAGCCAGGTTCACACGGCTTCATCCAAAAAAAACTTGGCAGATTTTTAGCTCACTTTTTGTCTCTGTACAATCCAGTTTTTTACAATAGCAGTTACTAATTTACAAAAAAAAACCTTTCCAGTTTCTGCTGTTAAAGAGTCGTTCTTTTCTGTGCACCGTAGACTTGAATGGGAGAGTCACAGAAGACACCAGCGCACGCTGTAATCTCAGATTCATTCTCTCCCCAGCATGTGCCACTGAGTAACACTGGTCGGAGTGTGAGGAGTTTAATCACAGACAGGATATGAACTGACTATAGGCTGGGGTGAACCGAACCTTAAAGGGGCTGTCCAGTTCAGAAACCCCACGTTATACCCTCATTCAGGACTTCGGCCATAGTGGAAGTCTACATCACACAGATCACAGTCATCTCAATGTAATGCTTAGTGTTCCTTGTTGTGGAGCTTCTGGGAAAGTGAACACTTACTGAGAGCTTTTCCCATAGATCACAGCGGAAGGGCAACGTTTTACTGTATTGAGCGATTCACATTTACCGTTACCATATATAACAGACTAATGTCGGCTGTTCCTCCCAATATCTCAGGAGCTGGAAACCATCTCACTTGTCTGGCAGTGTCCTGTCTCTCCCCTGACAGCAGATATGGGACATACTGAATTTCATCCTACCTAATTATTTTTCTTAGGATGTAGAAGCTTCCACCAGAGGTGCCTGACACAGGCGTACTCCTCAGTCCCCATAACAATGCAGGCAGGTTCAGCAATGTCTCCCCAGCTTTAGGCTTCGTTCCGATGGGTGCTGAATCTAGCGGAGCAGTCACATTCTCAGACTGCAGCGGACTGGTTGTATATGCTGCTCCATGTGATCGGCTGCTTCCTAGACCCCTTCATGGGAAACCCACCATTACACAACTAGCATTCTGAAGTCTGGATATAATATCGTAACGCGGCCATTCTGGGTGTCATTTGCCAACAAACGGATATATTACAACACACCAGCTCCTCCATGGGAAGGATTTCTTATCGGCAATAATCCATCCAGTTGTAGATTATTACAGGTACCCGATGTAATATCAGTAATAGAGGGGTCCCGCACATTGTATTACTTTCCTGTGTACGATGGTAAGCTGCCGAGAGCGGAGTACGCCAATAAGAGATGCCTGGATGAAAGTAAGTAATGACATTACCTAGATCATCAAAACATCTTTCCCGGACTTCAGGCCTTAAGGCCCCGTTACACGCGTCGATTTATTGTGCAATCGCACCCGCCCCCATCGTTTGTGCGTTACGGGCAATTTGATGCCCGTGCCGCACAAAGTCAGTAACCTCTGTCACATGCACTTACCTTCCAAACGACCTCGCTGTGGGCGGTGAACATCCTCTTCCTGAAGGGGGAGGGACGTGCGGCGTGACACGTCACACAGCGGCCGCCCAATAGAAGCGGAGGGAAGGAGATGAGCGGCCACAACATCCCGCCACCTCCTTCCTTCCGCATTGTCGGTGGCCGCAGGTAAGCTGCAGTTCGTCGTTCCCGAGGTGTCACACGTAGCGATGTGTGCTGCCTCGGGAACGACATACAACCTGCATCCTACACAATCAATGATTTTTTGAAAATGAACGACGTGTCAACGATGGACCATAAGGTGAGTATTTTCCATCGTTAACGGTCGTTCCACACACAACGACGTCACTAACGATGCCGGATGTGCGTCACGGAATCCGTCACCCCAGCGATATATCGTTAGATACGTCGCCGCGTGTAACGGGGCCTTTAATGAAAACTCTCATAATATTGGAGCGACTCAGAGTAATGGGAAACGTTGTGACTTTTGGAGTGATTAAACCAGTTTCTCCCAACTCCGCCAAAATGGGAAGGAGCTGGGGCGGGATGCGAGTTTGGCGATACGTCTCTTATGGCGGCTTTTTGAGCCGCAATTTTTTTTCTTTAATGCACAAAAAAAAATTTAGTTGAAAACACATTCCTGCAGAATATATCTGATGTGGACCTCTGACAAAATGTCAGGCAACGAAACCTGACAACTCCTCCACGCCCCCTCATCACAATCGGAGAGACAATGGCTGTTCTTGATGAATCAGAGCCATAGTTCATTTCTTAAATGGAGTCTGCCAGCCCAACCTGATTGTATAAACTAAGCTCATAGTAATGTAGGGGATGTAGCCCTATAACAATCACACCTTGGGCGTGCTGATTGCTGCTATATAGAAATGGAAGGATAGTCAACTATGCTATTTCAGCTGCTCAGTGCACCCTTGGTGTAGCCAAGAAGCTCAGTTCTGGCCACGACGTGACCCCGACGATATATCGGCAGCGATGTCGCAGCGTGTAAAGTACCCCCAACAGTCAATGTACAATCTCTATAGAGAGCCTGATGTGGGCAGGGACAGCTCTCTGGACTCTGCTACATGACTAAAGTGGGCTTTACACACTGCGATATCGGTCCCGATATCGCTAGTGTGGGTACCCGCCACCATCTGTTGCACGACACGGGCATATCGCTGCCCGTGCCGCACAACATCGCCCAGACCCGTCACACATACTTACTTGCCCGGTGACATCGCTGTGACCTGCGAACCGCCTCCTTTCTAAGGGGGCGGTCCGTGCGGCATCACAGCGATGTCACTGAGCGGCCACCCAATAGCAGCGGAGGGGCGGAGCTGAGCGGGACGTAACATCCCGCCCACCTCCTTCCTTTCGCATAGCGGCCGGGAGGCAGGTAAGGAGAGCTTCCTCGCTCCTGCGGTGTCACACTGAGCGATGTGTGCTGCCGTAGGAACGAGGAACAACCTCGTTACTGCTGCAGTAACGATTTTTGAGAATGGACCCCCATGTCACCGATGAGCGATTTTGCACGTTTTTGCAACGATGCAAAATCGCTCATCGGTGTCACACGCAACGGCATCGCTAATGCGGAAGGATGTGCGTCACCAATTCCGTGACCCCAACGAGTTCGCATTAGCGATGTCGTAGCGTGTAAAGCCCCCTTAAGGCTATGTGCCCACGGGAGCTTGCTTCTGCGGATTTTGCCGCGGAAAACTCGCGGATTTATCTGGATTTTCCAGATAATTCCGCAGGTTTTAGCAAGTACAGACACTCCCCATGTTATCCTATGGGACATGGGTAGTGTCTGTGTCCACACTGCGGAATATGCTGCGGATATCCCGCAGCTGCACATAACTGCATGTCAATTATTCCTGCGGAAATACCTGCGGAAATCCCGGCCCTCAACTATATAGAGGCCAGGACGTCCGCAGGTAAATCGCATGAATATCCGCAGGTTTACCACAACTATTCCGCTGTACTACCGCAGCTAAACATAGCTGCGGATGCAGTCAGGCAGCTGTGGTAAATCTGCGCCCGTACCTGCGGATATATCCGCAGGTACGAGCTCCCGTGGGCACATACCCTAAAGGTAAAAATGTACATTGTTTCAGAACAGCTGCACCCACTAATTAAGTGATACAATATTGGATTCAGAATCTCTTTGCCTACATCATGATGTTCTCTCAGATGAGGTAGCAAAAACCTGCTGACAGATTCCCTTTAATTCAGTTTCTCCAAAATAAAGGTGGTGATTAAAACATTTTTTTTGCCTCACTATGCTTTTTTCTGCAGATGTACACATCACAATAAACAAGTACAATCTGATTAGCGCATTCTTTTATGTGTTTTTCCCTTTTTTTGCATCTGTGGTGCAGACTTCAAGCATCATTTTTTTTTCCAGACATTTTTTTCATGCCTAAACAATGGGATTCTGTACTTTTTTTTTTCCCCAATATTTTTTTTTTCAGGCTCCCCATTGAAGCCTATTGTGAAGAAAAAACAACAAAATGTGCAGATGACCAGTAGAGATGAGCAAACCTGAAGTTCAATGTTCAAAGTTTGGGTTTGAACACAGACAAAAAAAAACAAAAAAAACTAAACAGCTCAGGTTCAAAGTTTGAGCGAGTTATGAGTGCAAACCACTCACCGCGCGTCCGACGCCATAGTCGGCATTGAGGTTCCGCGCATGCGCACTAGAATACTTTGATCTGCCTGCGCAGAACCCCAGCGTCGGTTTGTGTGGATGATGTAGGATGCGTCATGCACCCCGGCTTCAGAAGGAGGACAAAGATGGCCGAAAGAGGAGGCACCGGTACCGGAGACGCCCATCCGACCCATCTGCTCCGCACCAACCGTTTAGGTGAGTATTATAAAGTGATTTTTACATTCTACACAGCGGCCTGGGCTCTTATATACAGCATGTTAGCATGCTGTATATAAGAGTCCACTGGTGGTGGCCGCAGGTTATAGGCACCAAATTTGGTGACAGGTTCCCTTTAAGTAATTGTTTTGCATTGAAAATAATCTAACTTAAAAAGTGCAGCGTCACGTGATGACCACTATAAATGGCAAGCAGAGACTAGTGATTGGCAGAACAGGACTGTAAAAGGTTACCTGTGGTCACGGGTGGAGTGCTGTGGCAACCTCCAGCTGAGACCACAACTTATTTGAGTGATGTCACTGCTGATTGTAGCTCAGTCTCTGCCTGAAGTCCGCAGTGGGCAGTCATGTTCCATGATCGCGCTCTGTGATTTCAGATGCAGAAGAGCTGGCATCATCGTGGGACCTTGTGTGGATTACGTCGGACCTGCATGAGCATTTTGGGGGTTAATAAAGTGGTCAAAGAGGGTATTTTTTTGCATTTATTTCAAATAAAGGATTTTTTCGGTATTTGTATTTACTTTCACTTACAGATTAGTAATGGGGGGTCTAATAGACCATCCCCATCACTAATCTAAAGCTTAGTGGCAGTTGTGATTAACCTCATATTATCCTGACTGACATCCGACCAGGGCAATCGGGAAGAGCAGGGTAAAGTGCTGGGATTGTGGCATCTAATGGATGTGACAATTCTGGGTGACTGCAGGCTGCTATTTTTAGGCTGGGGGAGGGATCAATAAGCTTGGGTCTCCCTAGCCTGAGAATACCAGCCCCCAGCTGTCTGGATTTATAATGGCTAGGTATCAAAATTGGAGGGGGGACTGCATAACAGTTTTTTTAAATCATTTATTTAAATAATTTTTTTTAAAAAAGCTGCATGTGGTTTCTCTTATTTTGATACAAAGCCAAGACCTAAGCTCATGGCTGGGAGCTACAGCTTGTAGCAGTATGCTTTATCTGTGCTGGGTATCATAATATAGGGGGACCCTATGGCAAATGTTTTATTTATTTATTTTCATACCACGATAGACGCACATAGCATCTGGAAGCAGTCAGCTGACACGCTGACACTCAGGATGGGGGCGCGTTTCATTGCAACCAATCACAGATACCGGTGGGCGGTCAAAGCAGTGTATATGCAATGAAGGTAATAAGCGGCCCCGAAAGTGAATGAGTGGTCGCGGGAGCAGTTACAGCCACGCCGGAGATTTGATAAGTACAGCCTGCTTGCTGCTATCCCCCTATCCCTTCTACCACTATTTTTAACTGTCGAATTCTGGTCCCCATAGACTTATATGGGGACTGCGGTCCAGCCTGGAACCAGATTTGTTTTTAATCCGGTTAGGTACACCGGTCCCAATTATCTGCGAGTACGCCCAGCACTAGCAGAGAGAAATCCTCACAGTGTTTCACACCGCTACGACCCAGCAATCTACAGGGACAATCACTGTAGGTTTTAAGTGAAAACTGACGGCATAACATGCTTTACATGTTTCCAATAAAAAAAGTGCCATTGAAATAAAAATCATCAATACTTGTATCTTGTAAAAAATGAAGACTTATGTGGGAACGCAAAAAAGAAAAAAAAAATACCTGTAACTGCTGTCTCAGCAATAGGAATAAATAAAGTCGCAATAAATACAAATTCTCATCAAGCAGCTAAATTAGCTGTCCTGGAAAGCCAACCACATCACAAAATGGAAATCCCTCTGCTATTAAGTGAGAACAGAAAAAGAGATGACAGCACAGAAAATCAAATCTGATATTACAGATGATTGCCTGGCGCTAATAAAACATGTACTGCCGTGCACAGCGTGTCTGCGGAGCGCGCCCTCACTGTAATATACAGGCAGCGGATACTGTGCAGATGTACAATCATCTGCTGTCAGCTGCTACACAACAGATGAGTAATGCTGCCATAAAATCCGCTGCCATAAGGAGCAAATTGGGAGGAGGTGTAATTAACGAAGGCAGGCTATAAGTGCTCGCTCACCATCTACAAAATGAATGCTCCCTCGTCAGCTAAGCTACTAAAATATGTCCCCCAGGTCTAAAGATGTGAAATCTGACACTTGTCTGCCCCCTACATGGGATATACACAAAGAAAGAAGAGTCAGCACGATCGGAGAGTGGCATGCATCATATAAAAAGTGCAAATTCATGGATTTATTCCAACTGTACTATAATACAAAATTAGATTTTTTAGGACCCCCCTATTGAGATTTGCCGTGAAGTGGCAGGGGTGGCTCAAAGAATTGATCAATTATTTGCTAAAAATCTCATTTTGTATTATAGTACAGCTGGAATAAATCCGTGAATTTGCACTTTTATATGATGCATGCCACTCTCAGCTCGTGCTGGCTCCCCTTTCTTTGTTTGGTTGTAGTTATGCTACATTGGTCTAGTGGCTGGCCACCACCATTACCATGCACGCCTGACTTTGGTTTGCATTATATTCCTCCTGTTGATGGCTGTTCACATTCAGCTGCCTCACCCTTTTCCACAAGCAATTCCAACTGGCTGTAATGTATGTGACCCACACATTGTAATGGGGTCCCCAATCTCCCAGTTTAAACCTACGGCCTGGCACTATTATTGTGCACATAAAAATACATGAATAATTGTGGAAAATGTTCACAGATTTTACATATACAGAAAATCAGTTGATTTGAGTTTAGAAATCCACAGAAAATCTGCACCAAAATAAAATAATCTGTGAACCCGATCCTGCAATGCATTTTTCAAAGTGTGCTGCTCAAGCATTAACGGGGTATTCCCACCTCCAAAATCCTATCCCAATATGCAGTAGGTATAATAAGAATATTAGCAAATATACCCAATTAGAAATGTAGTATAGTTCTCCTGATTAGCTACGTCTCTTACTTCATGTGCAGGGCATACAGCAGCTTTGGTATCCATCGTTACGGCCACTCATATAGTGACAGTTAGAAGTTGTACCCATGGACAGCTAAGCTGCAATGCCCTGCACATGATGAGGTAAGACACGTAGCTAATCAGGAGAACTATACTACATATCTATTTGGAGGTATTTGCTAATATTATTATTATTATTATTACACCTACTACATATTGGGATAGGAACTTGGAGATGGGAATACTCCTTTAGAAAAAGGTTTCAAATTGCTTTTTAATTGGTGACTTGAATTTCTCAGTATTACAAAAATGTGCAGCACATTAATGGTCAATGTCGTATTACCAGCAACCTGGCGAGGCCAACCAATAAGAGACTGGAAAATGCTGCATCCTATACCAGGGCACTGTTATATCTGAAGGCAAAAATCCGTCTAGGAGTTCTTGCTCTATTAGGCTGGGGCCACACGAGCATTGCATGCAATATGCTAATAATCCTCGGCTCCCGCTGTACTTCGACCGTGAGCCGACTGTCATGTGACTGTGATCCAATGAGAAGAGGGACAGAGTGATCTCTCCATCTCCTCTATTGTCAGCTGATGTGTATATTGAATTGCAGTCGGATGACATCCAAGTGCAGTCTGTTGTTTCACTCACACTCATAGACCTGTATGGGCGCCAGTGACCTGTCTCTCGCGGACACTTGCAGCATGCTGCGATTGTTTTCTCAGTCTGATTAGAGAGGAAAAATAAAAAAAAAAAATCGCAAATTGAAATGGCCCAATAGAGTAATATTGGCCCAACTGCAATGCAATTTTTTATCACATTCCACTTGTCCGATTTTACTTGCCGCATGTCATAGGCCTTACTGGTAAGGAGGGGTTTAAAGTAACACATGGGGGGGGGTTCTACCTCAAGGCTAAACAGCCCACTTTATTCTTTTTTCTTTTTTTTTTAAATAGCTGAAGCAGTGCGCCGCATGACTCCTGAAGACTGAGCTTCTCCTACCCTTTGCAATGTAATATAAGGACAGCACATCCATGTGCTGCACGTGCTTTTCATGGACCCATAGACTTCTATTGGCCAGTCATCCCTGCTGCCAGTAAAACATGGGCATGTGAATAGCGCCATAGATTGGGTATATGTTGCATCTATGAAATATATGGATACATGTACGTGCAACACAGGGGTCTGAATGAGGCCTAAGACTTCTGCTGATCTCCACTTACAGCAGTGTAAAATGTAGCAAACAGGAACTTTGGATACAATCTACAGGTCTGAGCCAAAATCCAGGATATTTTGCATGCCAGTATTCTAGGCAATAAGTCTATAAAAAACTGTCTACGGTCAGGACACACCCAAAATACATAAGTGAAACGTGAGCGTGTAATATCCAGAATACAGGACCACAACTACCCCAAAAGAGCCAAAACCAGTATTTATAATAATAAAAAAAAAGGATAATAAGCACATGATACAAAAAAAATAACACACCATTGTGTATATGTCTGCCACTAATAAAACAATCAGGTAACAGCCGGACGACACCAAGGCTCGGCACCGGGATCTAATAGAAAACAAGTTCACATAGAACTCATTTATCAGTCGGCCATGAAAGCTCAGAACTCAACTGCTTCTCCTATGTAGAAAGGCCAAAAACAGCCCGGGGGGCAACACGGTCATCAGACATCCAACACTCAAAAAAATCACCCAAGCCATCCAGAAACAGCCCGGAGCTGTCCATACGAGGATACCCGGGCACATCACACTTACCTCTGTGTATCTGGCAGGCTGCTCGGCCGGCCCCAGGATTAGATCAATCATTTCATCGCTAACATAAACTATCAGAGGTGCAAGGATGATGAGGACTTGGCCTATTAAAGAGATTTCCTCTTGATCAGGTCTCACTTAGTTGTATCTGCCATCTAATCTGGGAAAGTAGGCCAGGGCATTCATTGTCCTCGGAAATAGTGAAGGATATTGACTACAGAGGGGTGACCCGGCCATTAAGAGTAGAAAAAGGACACGTGAGAGCCATATGCCGAGCCCAGCTTATATTCATCTGTAATATAATACACTAAGCCCCCGGAGGCCCCGTGGAGACAGATCAAAAATGCTCCAATCCAGCTAAAACCACAATCTGTCACTTTAACATGGCTGAATGATCACATACAATGGAGAAGACCACCCTCTCATCCAGATTACATTCCCAGTGATAGATTTAGTCTCGTCATAGAGTGCGGATACTGCCCTCCCAGAAGACCATTCTCAAGAAGACCACAGTTCAATATGTCTTTGGGCTGCGTCTCAGAGAGGGTTCATTGTACATGCATTAATAGCATACAAGCCTCATGCAATGGAGACCAGACATCGAATAAATGAAGGCTATGCAATCATTCTGGGCTATCACTACGATTTCCTCCTAGCCAACCGGTGATGGAGCTGTACTGCCGTTCACGATACAGGCTGCATCCGGAAACGGTACTGCGCTATAGAAACGCACACAGGATCACACAGCAGCGGGCAGCCAAAGCTAACAGGAGAGGGCAAGGAGCGCTCTGATGTCCTCTCCGGTCAACATCAGCCTCCAGTTACTGTAGGATTCAGTGTACAGTGAGTGGCTGCTGTGGACAGGACAGGGGGATCCAATGGTGCCCACGCACAGAGACTTTGTGTGAGCTCTCGGCCCCTACAGTGTCAGTGTGTGCAAGGCTGAGGATTTATCACAGGCAGTGCTTCTTGCTGTCAATCAGGAGGAACAGAGGATGGTAATTGAGGGAGTGGACTATGCACCACACACTAGGCCAGGCCACGAGTGCACCAAAGCTCCACCATTCACATGTACACAAGGTTTCATTTGAGTTTGGGGGATGACAGACGTGTGTGAAGGATGATTCCCCCTTTAACACAAATGACTGACTGCCCCATTTCCCTGCCTGTCAGAAATAGAACCATCTGCCAACATGTCAGACACCTCAGGCTCTAAGGGATCGTCACACCTACCTGCCAATGGGATCTACGGTCACATAAGAGGGGCATGTCCAATGTATTACACGTGTCAGGAGGGCTCAGCAGAGCGGGGGGCACTGTCTTGTCGGAGCGCGGCCTCATCAGCTCAGCTTGTGTATCTATCTGTATTCAAAAGCATATTTAAATCCATTCTGTCTCCCCCTCCACCAGAAAACAATTGTCCCCAGGGTGTTACATATTTCTGAATAGCCAATTACACTTATTTTGTTAAGTTACAATTTGCTGTAACAGGAAACTAATTAATGGTAATTATGAGAAAGTCAACGAGGCCACGGCTGCACGGCACAAAGCGAGCGGCTCATAAAGGAATCATTGAATACAATGCTGCGGATATTCTGCGTTGACATGGGGGGCTTCAGCCAAACAGCGGCCTCAAATCAACGCAGCAAAAGAAGAAAATGTGAAATCAAGTATATTGTAACGTCCACGCTGCACTATGTCCATCCCAAACTAAATGACAGGCAGCGCTGAAGAAGTACGGCCAAAAAATGCAGAAAAACGCAGATTTATGACCCAGAACGAGCCAATCACATGTAAACTGCTGGTGCCATCAGAACACAGCTGCCATCATTCACAGTGGGGCACATTAAAGCCAAAACACAGGGTCCGGCACCAGAGACTAAAGGGTCGCTATATTCAATGGTGGTACTACCAGTCTGGAGGTTCTAGCTGATCACAACTCTCCACAGCCATCTTCAAGTAAGAGCAGTTAAGGCCGCTTTACACGCTACGACATCGCTCAAGCAATCTCGTTGGGGTCACGGAATTTGTGACGCACATCCAGCCACGTTAGCGATGTCGTTGTGTGTGACACCTATGAACGATTTGAATCGTCGCAAAAACGTGCAAAATCGCCAATCGGTGACATGCCTCCCTCTTCCCAGTTATCGTTGCTGCTGCAGGTACGATGTTGTTCGTCGTTCCTGCGGCAGCACACATCGCTACATGTGACACTGCAGGAATGACGAACATCTCCTTACCTGCGTCCACCGGCAATGAGGAAGGAAGAAGGTGGGCGGGATGTTCGTCCCGCTCATCTCCGACCCTCCGTTTTGATTGGGTGGCCGCTTAGTTGCTGTGACACCGCATGTACCGCCCCCCTTAGAAAGGAGGCAGTTCGCCGGTCACAGCGACGTCGCTAGGCAGGTAAGTAGTGTCACGGGTCAGCGCGATTTTGTGCGCCACGGGCAGCGATTTGCCCGTGACGCACAACGATGGGGGCGGGTAGCGAGATTGCAGCGTGCAAAGCGGCCTTTAGAAAGAAGTCTAGTGGCACGCACCAAGTAAGATGTGAAAATCCTTTACTTCATCCACATTCGGAATAAGCAGGCAGGGGGTGCAGGTTAGGATGACAGTGGCCATTTCGCCCCCCCCCCCCCCCCAGTGCTATGCGCTTCGTTTCTTAGCAGAGTCTTGTGCATGTCACCCCCTTGCGGTGAGTAATTAAAATGCAAGTGATCTCACGTCATGTGGTGTCAGGATCTGTTGAAGCGCAGACACACGTGCGAAAAAGCCGCTGTTGTCCCAACGTTCCCCGCACCCTCTCCCTACTTATTCCAAATGGGGAAGAAATAAAGGATTTTCACATCTTACATGGTGAGTGCCACTATACTTCTTTTTTACTGTTCTTACTGTTGGGTCAGATTAACCCTGGATATAAAAAGTTTACCTGTCATAGAAGGATTTCCTTGACATTTTCTTAGTTGCATTTTTACAGCAAAATCCAAAGGCTCTAAACAGCTTACAACACAGCAAAGGGATTGCAGTTTTAAAGAGAACCGGTCACCAAGAAAATGTAGTCCACACTCTAGGCATCATGTTCTAGAGCAGGAGGAGCGGAGTACAGTGATATATCGTTTTGGAGGAAAGACTCAGCATTACCTGTTTAATCATTTAAACCTCCATTGTTTCTGTACTTTTTGGTCCCATGAGTGGTATTATCAGTGATTGTATAAGAGGTACTTCTCAGATAGCGAGATCGCTGCTGAGTCACTGTTTTTGTGACGCACCAGTGACCTCATCAGTGACCTCGCTGTGTGTGACACTGAGCAGCGATCTGGCCCCTGCTGTGAGATCACTGCTCGTTACACACAGTGCTGGTTCATTTTTTGCTTGTTGCTCTCCCACTGTGAAGCACACATCCCTGTGTTTGACAGCGAGAGAGCAACGATCTGAATGAGCAGGGAGCAGGGAGCCAGCTTCTGCGGATGCTGGTAACCAAGGTACACATTGGGTAACCAAGCGAAGCGCTTTGCTTGGTTACCCGATATTTACCTTGGTTAGTAGCGTACGCCGCTCTCAGGCTGCCAGTGCTGGCTCCCTGCACACGTAGCCAGAGTACACATTGGGTAACTAAGCAAAGCGCTTTGCTTAGTAACCCGATGTGTACCCTGGCTACAAGTGCAGGGAGCCAGCGCTAAGTGGTGAACGCTGGTAACCAGGGTAAATATCAGGTAACCAAGCAAAGCATTTTGCTTAGTTACCCAATATTTACCTTGGTTACCAAGCGCAGCATTGTTACACGAGTCGCTGGTGAGATCTGCCTGATTGACAGCTCACCAGCGACCATGTAACGACGCACCAGCGATCCTAACCAGGTCATGTCATGGTCGGAATCGCTAGTACGTCGTTTAGTGAGACGGTACCATAAGTGTGCCTAAAAGGCCACTGTCAAAGAAAGCTGTAAGTCACTGAAAGCAACCCCAACTGAGCCGAAAATCACAGAAAGAGCAGAGTTTCCCATCTATAAAACACAGATCATACCTAATTTTTTGTCACAAAACTATATATCAATCTGTTAGCATTTTCATGGTGACAGGTTTATTTTATGTTATCACTTATGAGAAGAGTACAAAAGATATCCAAGGCATTAGTTAAACCATGGAACACTGTGAAGACAGTCATCAAGAAGTGGCTTAAATTTGGAACAACAGTGACACTACCAAGAACTGGATATCACTTAAAAATGATGAAAAGAGGATTAGTCAGGAGGCTGCCAAGAGGTCATAAATCAGCTGCAGGAATTTCTGGCAAGCATTGGTGGTGTACTGATGTGACAACAATCTCCCATATTGGTCACATGTCTGGCCTTGGGAGTAGAGTGACAAGAAGGAATCTGTTTCTCTCAAAGAAAAGCATTCAAACCTGACTATGTTTTACCAAAACCACCATCAAATCTGTCAAATGCGTGTGGGAAAATGAGTTATGGTCTGATGAGCCCAAGGTTGAACTTTTTGGCCATAATTCCAAAAAGGTATGCTTGGTCTAAAGCAAACACTGTGCATTACTAAAAGAACATCATACCCAAAGTGAAGCATGGTGGAAGCAGCATTATGCTTTGAGGTTGTTTTTTAGTTGCAGGTATCAGGGTAGAAGGGAATTTTGAACCGTTCTAAATTTCAGTCAATCTAGGAACAAAACTTTCAACACTCTACTAAAAAGCTGAAGGTGAAAAGGAATTTTATCTTTAAGCATAACAGCGACCCTCCAAATCAACAAATGAAAAGACTCCTGAAGAAGATCAATGTTTTAGAATGGCTAAGCCAGAGCCCAGACCTGAATCCAACTAGAAGCCTGTGTGTGACGTGAAAAGAGCGCTGTATACAAGAGATCCCCTCACAATCTGACAGATCTGGAGCTACTGCAAGGACCAGTGGGCAAACCTTAACAATTCTAAATGGGCCATACTGATAGACTAGTACAAAAAAGAATGAATATAGTCATAAATTCAAAGGATAGTGTAACAAAGTATTAGTTTTAGGGTGTGTATATTTTTGCAACCACATCATTTTACTTCATTCCACTTAAAAATATTTCAGTTTGTTTCTCAATGGATATGTACAAATTATAGGTGACATTAAATGTGGAAAAGTTTGAAAATACAGAAATAGAACGGTTTACAGACAGGCAGCCATCTATAGGTGGCACTTTAAAGCACCAACCACTCCAGTGTTTTGGTTTGCTTTTAACGCTGAAGAGGCGCTTTAAACCTATATCACCTGCCCCCAATCCTATACTCACCTTTTTTGGCATCACTTCGGTTCCACGGTGCCATCTTGTACCCTTAACTATGGATTGGCGGGAAGTCGAAAGGTACGTCACAAGCTCGCAATACCACTCTATGAGAGCCAGGATGAGGCTCTCATAGACTTGTATGGAGTTATAATCTCTGGCGCGCTCCAGCAAACACTGGAGCTGCTGGCAGGTCACAAACTGCTTGAGACCAACCACAGCGAAGCTGGAAACAAATGAAGACACCAGAAGGTGAATATAAAACAGGAGACAGGGAACTTACATTTAAAGCACTACCGCAGCGAGAATTTTTTTTTTCTTTTAAACTCAATGAAGTGGTGCTTCGAGGGAATCTGTTAGTAGATTTTGCCATCTAATTGAAAAGCACTATAATGTAGAGACAGACAGCCTGATTCCAGCCATGTGTAACACATTGGGCTACTTGCTGTAGTTTTGATAAAATCACTGTTTTTACCAGCAGGAGATTATACTAGTAACCCTGCCAGTTAGTCATCCATAGTTATGAGCTCTGTTGAACCCCGTCCACACCACTGATTTGCAGCTTTCTGCTTATGCAAAGTGAATGTACACAGAAAGCTGCCATTCAGTGGCGATACAGGGTTACACAGAGCTCTCAGCATTCAAAGAACTGCTGGTCTGCAGCAGATAAAACACAAATGATATCAAATCTGCAGCAAGCAGTAAAGTAAGCGACACATTGCTGGAATCAGGGTCTCTTCCACTACATCATGCGGCTCTCAGATGGAGCAGTAGAAACCTGGTGACAGATTCCTTTTAATAGACCGTTTTCTTGCTCCTGGTGAACCGATATTTAGCAGATTTCTCCCTGGATCGGATCCCCTAGTATCTGCTCTGCACAAGAAGAGTTAATGCTTTTGTGGGCCTTTACTATGGGATTAATATGCAGCGTCTGTACCTGAACATGACTTATTAGGCAGCGCCCATCACTCAAACCGCTCGAGAAGACAAAAGTTTCCTAAAGACTGATAATTACCCATCTCGCTACAACTTCATTTCTGCCTACTGAAGCAGTATTGCGACTCCCACATGGTGCACAGACACCCAATTAAACCGTATCCAAGTCATGCATTATTGATGGAGCTCGTCTTACAAAGACTGTCAATGCCGTACACAAGTAGAAAACTGTGCCAAAGAACAGAGAAACATTTTCAGCAAAAGGCTGTGAAATCCAGAAGCGTACAGAATGATGTCTCTGATGAATACGAGCTACAGGTTATAGCGGTAATACATTACAGCTAGGCTGCGGTTCTCAGGGCACACGTCTATGCAAGGTCCCTGCAACTGCTCCTATTCAAAACGTCATTAATTATCACACACGGAGTGAGGCGCCCACAATCCCCCCCCCCCCCCCCCCGCAGACCCCAAACACTGACATACTTCTGCCTAGGCTGCATTCATCCCTCCCTCCTTACAATCAGCAGAATGACAGCGGCGCTTCCTCCACTGACCACTAGATGCCACCAGTGAACTGATGAAAAAGAAGGAATGGCGCTGGAGACATTTGGTGCAGACGAGGTAAGGAGCCATCTCATCGTCAGGTCATGGTAGATTCTTCTCTCCCCCTCAGTTAGTGCCTTGCCGTCATGTTACAAGGCCAGAATGAGAATAGTTACCAGCACAGTCAAGGGTTTCAGGGGTTACTCTGTGTACAAAAGCCTGACCTTACCGAAAACTACCATGTCCATCCCCCCCCCGGACAGTGAGGAAGATCTGACACTATCACTGCCAGGGTCATTTCACATCAGCCAGAACAATAAAACCGCTGACAGGTGGATGAATACCTACGAGGATGGCATCTGGCTAGTGTCAGGATCTGACCGACTTTTTCAAAGGCCAAACTATGATGGCACAATCAGTGGTCAGGCGACATGTTCCCGTTACAAGGTAGTTTGTACCTATAAAACTGGTTCAACGAAGGACAACAGGTCAGAGCACCACGGGTCACTGATAGGTTTGGGGAGCAAATGCCAACATGTCCGGTCTGACGCAGTAGAAGAGCCAGTGCAGCCCCCGTGGCGATGGTGAGAGGCGGCAGAACACACAGTATATCTCGTCTGACTACGGAAGGGGCTAATAGTGGATCAGATCGCCCATACCGGACCCAGCACTTACAATGGGCCATGAAGCAATGAATGAAGGAGGCCTGGTCATTCTATTGACATTCTGATGTGAGAGTGCACAGAACAGCCGATGGCCCAGAGATTCACAGACACATCTCCTTGATTGAATCAGATCTTTAAAATGAAGCTGTCAGATCCACCAAAGGCGCCCAAACTGCCACCATTATCCTTCAGTATCCTGCACTTATACAGCAGGTGAGTATAGAACAAGTCACCAATTTTCTAAGTAAATATATTTCTGTATGAAGAAACTAGTTGCATGCACTGCTCAGGTGCGATTTTGGACCATTCTTCTACACAAAGCCTCTTCAACCCTCTTCAAATCCTTAACGTTCTATGGGTTCCCATGAACGCTGAGATTTTATTCCTTTCATAAATTTTCCATTGGATTCAGGTCAGGTGATTGGCTGGACCATTCTAGCAGCTTTTTTTTTTCTGACACCAATTGAAATGTCCACCCCTGTTTCAACTTCATCATCCCAGTAGATGTTTATCAAGAAAGTCTTGGTACATTGGTCTATTCATCCTTCCTTCAATTATTTGAAGTTTTCCATTGCTGCATAATGAAAAACCGCCCCACACCATGATGTTCCCACCTCCAAACTTCACTGTTGGTATGGTATTTTGGTGTGATATTCAGTGCCTTTTGGCCTCCAAACATGGGTTGTATTATGGCATCCAAAGAGTTCTCATCTGACCAGACTATATTCTTCTTGCCTAAATGTTGTTGAAACGTTAAATGTGCTTGACCATGCTTTTTGTGTTTTGCTTAGAGAGTACGCATACAGGCCATGGAGGTTGAGTGCATTACTTATCATTTGCTTTTAAACAAAGCAAAACATAATGGTGTTTAACAGTAACAAATACAAAGTTCTACATTTGGGTAAAAGAAATGTAAAAAGCATATATAGTATGGGAGGATTAGAACTAGGTGATAGCACCAGGGAAAAGGACTTGGGCATAATAGTGAATTCCAGATTCAACATAAGCCAACAATATGGTGTTGCAACTAAAAAGGCCAACAAAATTCTGGGATGTATCAAAACAAGCATTGAATCTAGATCAAGAGAGGTCATTATTCCTCTATATTCCTGCCCTGGACAGACCCCGCCTGGAATACTGTGTACAGTTCTGGGTGCCGCAATTCAAGAAAGATATCGATATTTTGGACCAAGTCCAGAAAAGGGCAACTAAGATGGTAGAAAGTCTGTAAGCAAAGTCATATGAAGACCTGCTAAAAGAACTAGGAAGGTTTAGGCTATGTGCCCACGCTGCGGAAAATGCGCGGAATTTGCCGCGGATTTTTCAACAATCTGCAGCACAGCTACTCCCCAGCCATTTCTATGGCATTTGGGAACTGCTGTGCCCACGCTGCGTTTTTTTCCGCAGCGGAAATAATGCGGATTTCCCTGCGGAAAAATCAGCAGCATGGGAATTATTCCTGCGGACTTCTCCGCAGGGTCCTATAGACTTACCTGCCTTGAAAGAAGACAACGATGTTACTTTCTCCGTCCGGTGGAGCGCGCGGTCGATCCAGGCACAGGAAGGAAGAGGTATGCGGGGCCTGCACGAGCTCCGGTCATATCACAGCCGGAGCTAGTGCAGGCCCGCCCACCTTCTCCAGCACAGTGCACCAGATGCTGACAGTGACCCGGCCGCCAGAAAGCAAGGTGCTGCATGATGGAGGTAAGTAATCTGAACGCCCCAATCGCTGCAGCACTTGTTCTGCATTGAGGATGCAGTGCCGAAGCCAAGGTGCTGTATCCTCAATGCAGAATGCCCGCACCATATCCGCAGGACATTCCGCTGTACATCCACAGAATGGAAACAGACAGAAGTTGTGCTGCGGATTTCTGGGAGCACCTGCAGAATGTCTTGCGGATATAACCGCAGGACACTGTCTCCGTGGGCACATAGCCTTAGTTTCCAAAAGAGAAGGCTGAGAGGAGACTTAATAGCGGTCTACAAATATCTAAAAGGTCGTCACAGTGCAGAGGGAACTACCCTATTCTCATTAGAACAAGAAAGTACAAGAAAAAAATGGGATGAAACTTAAAGGAAGGAGATTCAGATTAGACAATAGGAAAAACTTTCTGACAGTGAGGGCAGCCAGAGAGTGGAACAAGCTATTACTAGAGGTAGTGAGCGCTCCATCAATGAAAATCTTCAAGTGGAAGCTGGATAAACATATAGCTGGGATGATTTAGTAAAGCCTGCACTCGCAGGGGTTGGACCCGATGGCCCTTGAGGTCCCTTCCAACTCTACCATTCTCCGATTCTATGAATTGTACCTAATTCCAGGTCTTTCTTCAGCACTGCACATCTGGCCCTTGGCTCTTGGATAACTCTTGATAATTCTTTTCACTTTTCTGTCTGAAATCTTGCAGAGAGCACCTGGTCGTGGACAGTTTAGGGTGAGATTATGTCCTTTCCACTTGTGGATTATGGCCTTAACAGTGCTCACTGAAACCTTCAGGTGTTTAGAAGCTCTTCTGTAATCAATACTATCAGTACGTTTTGCTAAAATAAGGTAAGGTTGCAAAATTTTGAGACAGCTCACTGGTTTAACCCATCATGGGATGTTTCTTATGTGGCACCTTGGTTTTGAGAAACCTTTTTATAGACCATCAGTTGAACTAGCAAATATTTTTAACTGAGTTGCAGGATTGCTTTCTAATTACTGATAGATTTCAGCCTGTAGGCGTTTTTAACCTCTCCATGTTTTCAATAGTTTTTTCCTGTGTAATTTCTTATTTTTACACTTAATTAATTGCCATCTATGGTTTGATTTCTTTGCCTTTATGGATTGGAAGGGTCGTTACTAGTAATTAGTGAGCACTAGTATGATCGGTACTTGTAACAAGCAGTCGGACGGGCTCGACGTGTGTACAGAGTATAATGGAAGTCAATAGGACACTCGAGCATTTTTCTGCAAAGTTTCCCGTTGAGAATTTAATGTCAGTAGCATTGTTAGAAATATATTTTGTTAGAAAATTGGTGCCGTGTTCAATACTTATGTCACCCACTGTATACGTCTGCTAGTGATTTAACAATCATTCTGGTCTAGTCCCGCAGATCTGTCTCCAGTATTGTAATCATGCCCGCTCGGTGTGACTGACATCTTTGCTTACAGCTCCAGAGACACGGACATGTGTGGGAGAATACACGCCCCTTGGCATAGTCCAGGCTAAATTGGATCTCACTAGTGGCTATATTAAAGTGTTTTTTGCTGCCATATCAAGCGAAATTTGGAATCTATTTCATTAAAATGCAGAACAAAACAAAAAAGAAAAACATAACAGCATGTCAAATAAATAGAGCCAATGTGATCGTCTCCACCCAATAAACAGAAAGGAGACAGCACTTCTTAGAAGGCTATCAGATCCATGGTCCCCCGCTTCCAGGTTGTCTACACTTTTTGGCTTACTGGTCATTAGCGCTCGAAGGAATATTGTTTTTTTTGTTTTCTGCGTTGGCGCATTTTCATTAAAATGCAAGTATAGGGCTCTAAAGGTTAATGGTGAAAGTTTGGAGCCTTGGTGGATCTGGCAGGTTCACGCTAACCCCCAAGTGATGGCTATTACACATTATTTGCATTACTTCCTAGGCTATGTGCCCATGGGAGATCGTACCTGCGGACTTTTCTGCAGGTTCATGCAGCCACTCCCCGGAATCCGCAGCTATCCATTCCTGTGGTATATCTGCGGAGTTGTTGCGGTAAACCTGCAGGAACAGTGCAGATTTCATACGGATTTTCGCCCTCTATCTCCATAGTGGAGGAGCGGGAATTCCGCAGACAATTCCACATGAATAATGGACATGCAGTTACGTGCGGTTGTGGGAAATCCGCAGCATTTTCTGCAGGTGCAAATACCACAGCATTGATACAGCACTCCCCAAATCCCATAGGATAACATGGGGGTGTCTGTACTTGCGTAAATCTGCGGATTTATCTGGAAAATCTAGAAAATCTGTGGGTTTTCCGCGGCAAAATCCATGATTACTTTCTGCTGTGGGCAGATAGCTTTAGGCTTGGGTCTTTGGAAAGTAGCGTGAATAGAAAAATAACCCAAAAAGAAAGGTATCAGCCCTGGCTGAAGCATGCAGCCCTCTATGCTGCGTCTGTGGACTCATAGTCAACACTACAAGGCTGATCCCTATCGCACAGAAAGGAGCATGTTCTCACACAGGTTTTTATGTGGATTTAGGAGGAGATTCTGGGACAAAATCCAAATCATAAACCGGTTCATGTACTCCTTGCATTGGAGCTGACCCGCAGTTCTCGGCGATGGCCGCTACACATTGAACGGAGCTGTGCTGTGCAACTCCAGGCAAGGTTTACATCCAGACACCGTTGGAGCTTATAACAGCTGATTGTGGGGGTTCTGAGTGTCGGACCCTCATCAATTTCATATTAATGTCCCATCGTAATGATACGTCATCAATGTTATATCACAATACAACCACTTTAAAGGAAATTTATCTGCTATATTTTTTTCTATTTAACTTAAAACCAGATAATTTTTTTTCTAATTTGTGCTTTAAGAGTTTGTCAGCTGGTTTTTCATACTTCATCTAAGAGCAGTGTGATGTATGCAAAGAGACCGTGATTCCAATGATGTATCACTTAGTTTACTGGTTGAAGCCATTCTGGCACAATCAGAGTTTTTAGATTTAGCAATGTGGCAGAGCTGAGAAAGCAAACCCCGCCCACACCAGGCTCTCTATATACAATGTCTATAGACAATGAGCTGCTTATCACAGGAGGGGGCGTGTTGTGTTGGACTAGCAGGCAGGAGCTGCTGTAGTAAGAGCATTGATAATCTCCTGATACTAAAACAATCATTCAATGTAAACTACAACAGGGAGCTTGATATGACATACATAACTGAAATCTGTGTTTTAATATGTTTTAACCCCCTATATCATGCTGCTCTCAGATTAAATAAAAAACCTGGTGAAATATTTCCTTTAATGACAGGTAAACTGTAAAATGAAAGACAAAAACTAGACATTAATGGAGAAATAAAGTGTCCTCAACATACCAGGCTGTTCATTTCTGAGGAGTCGTAGCTTCTGCACGGATGGACATTTCCGATTGGCTCCATCCCTTCTTCATCCCACATGTAAGTTCCATCAGAGCTGTCAGACGGAGAAAGCTCCAGAGACGATGGATCTCGATAATCCATGTCCGGGGAGATCCTGTTCTTTGTGTAAGGGCTGCTGCTCGTTTCCACTTCATTTTGCACTAAAGAGGTTAATTAAATAAGAATCACATTCAATGTAAGAAATTAACCAGAGCGCTGCAGTTAAGTCACAGCCACACGGAGTGTACGGACCAGCACCGCTCTGCACACATTAGTGTTGGCGGCTTACACTTGTTGTGGTATCCAAACAAAACTCGAAATATCCCGCTGTATGTGAATTGGGTCAATCAGCTTTTTGGCTTCTGATATTAAGAAACTGGGTTTTTTTTCATTTTTTGTTCTTTCATTCTTTCCTCACCTTCTTCCAAGAACCATAAATGTTTAACCCCTTTCCAACATATTTGTGTTTCAGTATTCTCCTCTAATTCCAAGAGCCATATCTTTTTCTGTCGACAGCTATGTGAGGGCTTGTTTCCGGCGGGAAGAGTTGTAATTTTGAAGGACACCATGGATTTTAATCTAAAAAATAAAACCGAGAGTGTCCGTGTGTGTGTGACTGTGTTCATGTGTGTGTCTGTGTGTGTGTGTCTGTGTGTGTGTGTGTGTGTGTGTGTGTGTGTGTGTGTGTGTGAGACTGTGTATGTGTGTGTGTATATATATGAGTGTGAGTGTGTGTGTGTGTGTGTGTGTGTGTGTGTCTGCTAAAGGAATCCGCACTGTCGCATTTACAATCACAACATTTTACACAGATACCGCATTTGACTCACGTCAGACTACGTTTTGAGGGGAAAATTTAACCCTGCGCTTTACAGTTATTCACCAAAAAAACTGCTTACATTAAAGTGAATGGAGCTGGGAGTCACAGATCATTAATAGCAGCTGTGATTGGTTGCTATAGGACATTCATAGTATAAGAAGCTCTTGTGTGAGGTAATATTATGTTGGTAGAGAAACTGCTAGAGAGAGACAGACACCGAGGCAGACAGACACCGAGGCAGACAGACACCGAGGCAGACAGACACCGAGGCAGACAGACACCGAGGCAGACAGACACCGAGGCAGACAGACACCGAGGCAGACAGACACCGAGGCAGACAGACACCGAGGCAGACAGACACCGAGGCAGACAGACACCGAGGCAGACAGATAGCCAGAGGCAGACAAAGAGGCAGACAGACAGCCAGAGGCAGACAGACAGAGACAGACAAAGAAGCAAAGAGGCAGACAGACAGACAAGCAGACAAAGAGTCAGACAGGCAGGGAAAGAGGAAGACCGGGAAAGTGGCAGTCCGGGAAAGAGGCAGACCGGGAAAGAGACATAAATGGTGTCATTTAAAAGTACAACTTGTCCCTCAAAAAACAAGCCCTCATATGTTTATGTGAACAGAAAAATAAAAAAAAGCTATGGCTCCAGGAAAAATGGGACGAAAAAACAAAAATGCAACGAAAAAACAAAAATGCAAAAGCACAAATTGGCCATTTGTAAAGGGTTTAAAAGACGTTGTGTGACATGCTCTCCATCTACCAAAAGACATGGGCACAACATTTTTACATTTTCTTCATTTAACAAATACAGGTAGAATAAGAAAAAAAATGAAACGTACCTGAAATATTCACGCCTATCCATCCTTCATCACCAATACCACTATGCTTCTTGTCCGGCAATAACTGCTCTGAAGGTTTTTCCGGCACTTTGTTCTCAGATAATACATCAATAGCAGTCTTGTTGCCTTCTTCCAAATCTATGAAATCATCACTAAAATCTTCACTAAGGTCATTTTTGTCAGAAGACGACAAAGAAGAAATAGAGAGCTCATCCACATCCTCACTGTAATAACTGTCCTTACAATTCTGTTTATCCAAGTTTTCACAAGAGGAATAATGATCGATATCCAAATCTTCCACCTCCCTGTTCTCTCTATCGCTTGTTTTATTGGACAATGATCGGATTTTTTCCATTATGGGGGCAATAGAAGGGTCTTTTTTGTCACTACAGATGTTCTCCCTGTTCGAATAGAATAGTTTTGTTCTTTGCAGAGATGGACGGTTCATTCTGTAACCCAATGAGATAGTTCCAGGAGGACCATTTGACAAGCCAGGCTTCAGACCAAGAGGAGGCCCTACAGAATGCGTCCTCGCAAAGCTAGACCTGATTTGTGGGTCATCACCTTTAGACATCCCATATTGCTTTACAGTCCTAGTTAGGGTGTTCGGCCTCAATACCTCTTGCATTGGGATATGTTGTGACAGGTAAGGCCTTGTTGGATCTACTTCCCTACTAAATGAATGAGACCTGGTCAAAGATGCATTTGGAAGCAAAGAATTCTGAACCGAATGGGAGAAACTCTGTGATCTTCTAACATTGGAGAAAGGTTTAGTCTCAGTTGATAATGATTTACTTGGAAAGTTTCTACTTGTGGCAGAATTAGCTCTTGGTCTATGTAAACCTGTTGGGGGCTTGTTTGTGTAAAATCCATTAACCTGAGTTTTACAGCCATTGAGCCCAGAGTAGGGGGCCCTTCCAAACTGTGTCCCTTTCAGAAACTTATTAGAATTTGACAGTAAGTTTTCATTGGGGTCCTCCTTTTGTGACAACATGTTGCTTTGCTTCCTGGGTTTATGAGGGTCTTTATCCACTGCTATCTGGCACTGAGAAAACCTTTTTTCAGTGACCACATTAGGAAGTTCTCTAGAAATCTGGCCATTTTGATGATTTTTTAGTTTCCTCCAGTTAAATGAAAATTCTAGTGTCCGGTCACGGTCATGGTCACTGTCCTTCTCCCCGACCAGGTTTGATTTACTCAACAAAGTAGTGTGTGTGCCATTGGGTACCCGCTGGATAAAGCTTCCTGAGGACTTGGGTCCACCAAATTTAGGAACCTTTGAACCTAAAGAGGCTCGAACTTGTGATTTTTCTTCCATGAGAAGGCAGGTGCCTTAAGATTATGATTGGATCTAAAAGAAAACAAAGAGATGAATTATTGTATTATTATTATTTCTAGCCACCATCCTATATACACAGGGTGAACTCTAGAAAATGTAAAGCTGCAGTTCCACTTGCTGACAAACCACCACTGACCATCTACATGCAAGCCAATCAGTTCCATGCACACAGAACGATCATTCATACGATTGTCATAGTTCTCAGCAGCACATCTCCTGTTTACACAGAATGATGTGCTGTCGAGAACGATCATTTTTAAGCCAGCTTAAAAACAATTTCACCCAACTGAAGAGCACAGGAAAATTGGGAAATAATTAGTCCTTGGAATGGTCACTCCCAATTGACAACAATTTAGCTATGCATATATGACTCAAGACTCTTACACCAGTCAACGAACATTCAAAATGGAGTAGAGAAGGGGTTAACGCTGCGCATCAGCCAAAACGAAGATGTGGAAATGTTGATGATAATGAACTATCTTTTTATTCCATAGGTCTACGCGTTTCGAGGTGAAAACCTCTTCCTCAGGACCAGTACATCAATGTTCTGTTGATATACTGGTCCTGAGGAAGAGGTTTTCACCTCGAAACGCGTAGACCTATGGAATAAAAAGATAGTTCATTATCATAAACATTTCCACATCTTTATTTTGGCTGATGCGCGGCGTTAACCCCTTCTCTACTCCATTTTGAATGTTCATCCACGTGGGGCTGCAGCAGACGCCAGTATCTCATGTGCACTAGTGGTTGTGACTTCCACAACCAAATTCGGTGAGTGTATATTCCTATATACCGTACCTATCCATCTGGTATTACACTATTAGCGCTCCTTATTTTCAGATTTGCACCAGTCAACGAACGACAGAATGAATGATCATAAGAGTGCATGCTCCCAATCACCGCCCCCGTACATATGCCTACAACATGAATATCATACAGCAAAGGGGAAACCTACATATCCTGTGGCAAGGAGCTAAAACAAACCTCTTCTTTCTAGTCACATCATGCTAAATAAATACACCAAAACTGGTCTAGTGAGGTACAAAAAGCATCTAAAATACATAGTATATCGAAGGGTACGATGCAATCTGGGCCAGAATGGGGAGGCATGTTGTTTTCTAAATTTGACCCAATATGTCCACGTTTTCACCATCTCTTTCTGTTGTGCAGTGTAAAGTAACATACGCAGGGATAGGACTTTAAAGCCATATCATTCTCTTTTAGATATCCCTTTAAATTCACAGTAATCCAGATAATTCAGCTTTTAAAACTAGCTTTTCCATGGTACAATTTAGATTGACTGTCTAAATAAAAGCAGATTCATGTGTCCATTATGGCAAATTCTACCAGATGAGAAGAACGAAGGTGAACCCGAAAAGTGGGAAGTGTAAGGTAGAAGGCAGGAGCTGCTGAGCTTAGTGATTGGCTGCAGCGGTGTGACATCACTGCTGCAGTCAAAAACGCATCCCTTCTCCAACTTATGTGAAAAGCATTACAACTGACTGCACTTACAAGATCAGTATTTTATGTTTACATTTTTTTATATACCGTAAATTGGGTTTGTAAGCAATTAAATACCAAAGGACGCCTGGCATATGTTTGCATCGATGAGTGCACTTCCAAAAATAAAAGATCCAGGGACAAAGGAGGGAACTCAATACATAGCAGCACAACAACAGCTCATGTGTGTCTGCTCCATTGACCTTACGGGCAGAGAATCAATATCACAATCCAGAGAAAAGTCAAAATTAATAAGTGACAAATGAGTGCACTTGTAGGGCAAATTACACAGAAGGAATCCAAAATGTATGATGGTCAAATGCTAGAACATGAACGTATACCTCTCACAGGTCTATAAAATGGGTGCAGCGTGTCTACCAAATACCCCCTGCATGATCTGGACAGTTCTGGGGCCCCCTGTACGGTACTATCATTAAAGTAGCACGTAACTTATATTAATTCATCCTATCACTAGTCCTGCTATAATATATATATATAACTCTGCCACTATTGCCTTATCTAGTTCCTTTCTTTCTGAAAATGTGTGGCATACTTCTCGTCACTTGCGTCTCATGAGCCTAAGGCTACTTTCACACTTGCGTTGCACGGGATCAGTCACAATGCATTGTGTGACGCAGGTGACTGATGCGTTGTAAATAGTGTGATAATAAAGGCGAGAGACAGAGGGACAGACAGAGGGACAGACAGAGAGACAGACAGAGAGACAGAGAGACAGACAGAGAGAGAGACAGACAGACAGACCAGGAGTGCTTTTATACGATTCAGAACGTTCTGCTGGACATGCTGAGCATGCTCAGTAGAACGCGATGGATCCTGCGCTGGAATCCGTCGCCAGACGCATGACGACGGAATCCAGCGCCATAGACATTCATTATGCATCTTAACGGATCCCGACAGAATCCTGCGGAGTGTGTTTTTTCACAGCAACAAAAAAACGCTACATTGCGCGCTCCTCCCGCTTGATGGTCCGTCACTAAATGACTGATGTGCCGCGGGGCGGATGCAACGCAAGACCATCAGTTGCAATCCGCCCTTAATACAAGTCTATGAGGAATAAACGGATTCCTGCAATGGTTGCCGTAATTCCTCAAGGCGGCGGATTGCAATGGATGCTGCGCAACGCAAGTGTGAATGTAGCCTAAGGTGACCACAGGGAAAGTATGTATCTTTAAGTTCTCTGAAAGGGGGGCGGTCACCATTTCAGTTATCAAAGCATGCTGGATAATGAAATAGGATGTACTGAACCAATGAAGTTCTCCACAAGCAAAGGGGGACAAAAATTCCTATCACAGTTGCTGATGATGACCAGAAAGCCCCTTGTTGCACATTCATATTGTGGAAGCTCACAGTTCAGCTTCCCTGATTCATCCTGAGGGGTGCTGGCTATGTGATGATGTACTGATGCATCATAGGAATGATCACATACCATAGAAAAATAACACACAGATTGATATCAAAATGGAGGCTGAAGAAAAGGTACCATTACTATTAGGCCTTGTGCGCACACTGCTTTTTCACTCGCATTTTTGCTGCGTTTTTGCTGCAGATATTTCTTGAGAAATGGTTGTAACCTTTCTGCAGACATTCCTCAGCAAAACCTACGGTATGTAAAAAAAAAATAGCGGTGCACACACTGCGTTTTTTTTCTCAAGAAAATTCTTTCTGCAGAATTTCTTGAGAAAAATAATGAGCATGTCACTTCTTTTCTGCAGGTACCTGCATTTTTTGCCATAGATAATGGTAAAATAACGCAGGAACCAACCTGCGGAAAAAACGCACCAAAAACGCATCTAAAACACATGCGTTATTGGTGCGTTTTTTAACACAACTGCACTAATCTTTCACTCTCAAGAAATTTCTTGAGAAAAATCGTTTTTCTAGCGTGCACAGGGCCTAATTGTTGAAAACAAAGACTAAAGGAAAAATTGTCAAACCAAAGTTTCCCATCTGGAAAGTCACCTTCATATTTGCATATGCTACTATGGCAAGTTGATTGGGCAACCAGCTGACAGTAGAGCCTGCATGGACATGCAGAAGAAACAAGCCTTGTGCAATGGCAGCCACATGACCAAAGTTAAAACATGATCAGGTCACTAGTAGAGGGGCTCATCCTGACAAGACGTCTGTGCTGTGGGGTCCTCCTGGAGTGTAACGTCTGCCGATAATGTAGTTGCAGAAAAGAGGCTGATTTGCCACACAATAAATATAGCTAGACCTATTTCCCTTTATACAGGCCAGATCACAGGGCAGACTCCCACCTATCATGTGCTTATGTGACGCCCTGGACCCCAGGGGTCACAGGTAATTACATCAGCCACATACACACACACCCCCATCCCCTGTGAGGTCACACACGTCACCAGAAAGGGAGACCTGATGCCTCCCTCAGGGCAAGTAGAGCACATCAGGTGGGCGGAGTCAGGTGGAAAGGCACGCCCACCGTGGAGACTACTGGCCTGGGGCAGGAAGTTCAAACAGATAAGTTTTGAGTTGACAGTGAGTGGTAGTGGAGCAGCTGTCAGGGACCCGGGTTGGAGCCTGGACCCCTTGTAAACGTCAGGCAGGCAGACGGTGGTGGCCATCTGCAGGAGTACTGGTACAGCAACCGGCGGAACCGTACGAACCGGACCTGGGTTGGAGCCCGCCGGTCCTGAACCGGGGAGTCAACCGTGTACCGGAGCACCAGAAACCGGGTACTCAGACCCCGTCCTAGCTTAGAAGCCACTGAGTATAGGCAAATTGACTGATTGCTGGCTGGACCTCACAGGTTCATCCACACCCAAAGTCCCGAAAGAAGGCAAAAGCCCACCGAGACCGGGTGAGTGCCACCGCCAAGTGCCAAACACCCGACGGGCCAGCGCCTGCGGGCAACAGAGGGCTCCTCCGGCAACTCAAAGCCGGGGAGCGGGCTACCACTGCTCAGGCAGGGGAGCCGAAACACAACAAACAGAGGTGCACGGGAAAAGGGGCCACCAACAACCCCACAGGGGACACCTGCAGCCGGCTGCGGGAACCGACCATATCCGAACTTTGGTTTACCAGTGACTCAGAGTGTGAATCAACCGTGAGTACACCAGTGCCATCCGGGCACGACACTACACCGCGGCACGGCACCCTGCACCCTGACAACAACATCAGCGCTCCAGTCCCCAACCGCACCGGGGCCCCGGGTCACCCCGCCCCTACCCACGGAGGGGCTAACATCTAGGCTGCGGCCGCAACACCGATCCCAGACAAGCCCGCCTTCACTCCAGCCGCAACGGTGGTGCATCCCGTCACCACGACCCGTGGGTGGCGTCACGACCCGTTGGACGACAGCGCGGGCCTCCCCGGCTGCGCGCCTCGTCCCACACCACCACCACCCCCACCCCGCTACCTCTCCCTTCTAACAGAGCGACGTGGCCCCCGGTCCGGAGGGGCTCGTGCCACCGACAAACTGAGCCCAGACCTCGAGCGGCTCGGCCCGAACAAGCGGAGGAAGCGGCCAGGCCCCTCTCAGGGCGGTACACTTACAGCATATCCCCCTTTATACAGGCCATCTCACAGCGCAGACTCCCTTCTATCATGTGCTTACAGCATATCCCCCTTTATACAGGTCATCTCACAGGGCAGACTCCCATCTATCATGTGCTTACAGCATATGCCCTTTATACAGCTCATCTCACAGGGAAGACTCCCATCTACTTACAGCATATTTCCGATTATACAGGCCATATAACAGGGCAGACTCCCATCTATCAAGTGCTTACAGCATATCCCCCTTTATACAGGCCATCTAATAGGGCAGGTTCACACCTATCATGTGCTTACAGCATATCCCCAATTATACAGGCCATATAATAGGGCAGACTCCCATCTATCAAGTGCTTACAGCATATTTCCGATTATACAGGCCATACAACAAGGCAGACTCACACCTATCATGTGCTTACAGCGTATCCCCCCTTTATACAGGCCATATAACAGGGCAGACTCACACCTATCATGTGCTTACAGCGTATCCCCCCTTTATACAGGCCATATAACAGGGCAGACTCACACCTATCATGTGCTTACAGCGTATCCCCCCTTTATAAAAGCCAGCTAACAGGGCAGACTCACACCTATCATGTGCTTACGGCATATCTCCCTTTATATAGGCCACCTCACAGGACTGACCCACACCTATCATGTGTTTACAGCATATCCCCTTTATACAAGCCAGCTAACAGGGCAGACTCACACCTATCATGTGCTTACGGCATATCTCCCTTTATATAGGCCACCTCACAGGGCTGACCCACACCTATCATGTGCTTACAGCATATCTCCCGTTATATAGGCCACCTCACAGGGCAGACTCACACCTATCATGTGCTTACAGCATATCTCCCGTTATATAGGCCACCTCACAGGGCTGACCCACACCTATCATGTGCTTACAGCATATCTCCCGTTATATAGGCCACCTCACAGGGCAGACTCACACCTATCATGTGCTTACAGCATATCTCCCGTTATATAGGCCACCTCACAGGGCAGACTCACACCTATCATGTGCTTACAGCATATCTCCCGTTATATAGCCCACTTCACAGGGCTGACCCACACCTATCATGTGCTTACGGCATATCCCCCTTTATATAGGCCACCTCACAGGGCTGACCCACACCTATCATGTGCTTACGGCATATCCCCCTTTATATAGGCCACCTCACAGGGCTGACCCACACCTATCATGTGCTTACGGCATATCCCCCTTTATATAGGCCACCTCACAGGGCTGACCCACACCTATCATGTGCTTACGGCATATCCCCCTTTATATAGGCCACCTCACAGGGCTGACCCACACCTATCATGTGCTTACAGCATATCCCCCTTTATTTAGGCCACCTCACAGGGCTGACCCACACCTATCATGTGCTTACGGCATATCCCCCTTTATATAGGCCATCTCACAGGGCTGACCCACACCTATCATGTGCTTACGGCATATCCCCCTTTATATAGGCCACCTCACAGGGCTGACCCACACCTATCATGTGCTTACAGCATATCCCCCTTTATATAGGCCACCTCACAGGGCTGACCCACACCTATCATGTGCTTACGGCATATCCCCCTTTATATAGGCCACCTCACAGGGCTGACCCACACCTATCATGTGCTTACGGCATATCCCCCTTTATATAGGCCACCTCACAGGGCTGACCCACACCTATCATGTGCTTACGGCATATCCCCATTTATATAGGCCACCTCACAGGGCTGACCCACACCTATCATGTGCTTACGGCATATCCCCCTTTATATAGGCCATCTCACAGGGCTGACCCACACCTATCATGTGCTTACAGCATATCCCCCTTTATATAGGCCATCTCACAGGGCTGACCCACACCTATCATGTGCTTACAGCTATCCCTTTAATACTGGCCATTACTATATGTGTCCCTCCTGCAGATCAGACCCGGTCTCCTGTTTGCTGATGCAATGCATTGGGCTACAGCCTAGGAAATATACTGCATAACAGAATGGACTCGTTATGGAGGCTGAAGGAGATCATAATGAAGAATTACAATGGAAATTTTTGACTTTAGTTTGGTCTTCCATCCCTTCTAATAATTACAGACTTTCACTTTCAGCTCCACTATTTACGGAGCTATAATTTAATATTCTGCACCTCCAATATTTTAATTACACTTCATTGGAGTGAATTTGTTCTGATAAAGTCCATAATTAAGTCCATACTTGGGATTGCTATGCCACGGGTTAGAACATAATGTACCCGCACGGTCTGCCTCTAGGAGGGTCAAGAATCATACAACACATTTCTTTTATGATGGCTTCACAAAAGTACAAGCCGTCTTTGAAGTCTCGTGCAGACGGCCGCGTGCAGGGCTTTATAATGGCCATGCTTGTAAGGTGCTGTATGTCAGGTATAACAACTCCTACAAGCAATGCCACAGGATCGTATAGAAAAGGGAAGGGGGACGTATAAAGAGTGGTCCGTGAGAGGCTTTTTCGCAATGCTCATCCAGTTGTGCAATAGCCCTCGCCTTACAGGGAACCAACCAGCAGGATTTTCACGTATAAAGTAAAGCCAGTGCTATACTGGCCCTAGGAAACTGAATGTAACCATACCTTCTGTTCAGAGATTGGATGTTTTATATCAGAAATATTTCCACATAAAATTCCAGCAATGCACTACTATTTGATTGACAGGTGCAACAGTAAGTGAATATGTGGGTTGGGTCTTGCTATCTATTTCTGCCCATGTCTGTCTGCCTGTGCCGGAATTACCATCTATGACGGTGACAGGGTCGGGAAAAGAAAGCAAGACTCGATCTACATATTTCCGCCCCTATTGCACCTGTCAATCAATTACTTGCACATCCAATCTCAGAACAAAAATAATGCTTACATTCAGCATCCTGGCCAGTATAGCACTGGCTTTACCTTATATATGACAATCCTGTTGGTTGGTTCCCTTTAATAATTCATGGACAGTAAGTAATCCTCGTCTGGTACATTATGGACACACTGGAGCTCCATCATGGTCCACGGCTTCTCACATCTACTCAGGTCAAAAAAGTCCAAACTATTTCCTTAGCCAATAAAGGCTAAAAAATTATCCTTTACCACAACAGACCACAAAAAATAAAGCATGGTGCAGGGCAGCCGACTATACTACTCAGAATGACTGTATTTCTCCGCATGGTGGTGAGCCGACATTACTTTTTTATTGCTGTATTTATTTGATAAAATCGTATCTAGTAAAAAGAGAAAATATACTGTATATTGTGCTATATATGTTTAGTAATGTGACCCTATGGGTGACTGTGTACCTCTCTGAAGCCTGGCACCTGGCTTCAGAAGTGAAGGGACAGTTATCACACCCACAGGGGCGTGATACCATGGAATGAGGGCCGACTAGTCAGGGGAACCAACGCCCTGTCAACTTTTCAAGGCCCTAATCAGCATAAGAACAGAGGCGGGTAGAAATCATTTTCTTTAAACATTGTGTTAAGTGAATAACATCATACCGGGCTGGTTAGAGAGGGAATTTAGTCATACAGATGTGATTGCTGCTGGGCTGGAGGCATACGGGACCTGACTAGTCCCCTTTAAAGGTGCATGCCCTCCCACTAACATATCTATTGTGTGGATATGCAGGTAATGAAGGGAGTATATCATTATACTCACTTACTGCCACTCCCTCCAGTGTCCAGCGCCGTTCTTTTCCACCTTAGTGACATCACCAGAATTGTGACTAGCCGACTCCCTCTATGCTCTGTGTGTGAGTCGGAAGTCTGATTTCTATTGAGAACCTATGGAGCCTCGTTCTGAGCCTTGATCTGACAAGCCATAGTCTTCCACTGTAAGGCTGCCGACACATTAGCGCATGGCATCCGATGCAAGAGCAACAAATGCGATATGCTAATGACCCCCGGCTCAGGCTCTTCTGCGAGCGTGAGCAGAGTGTCATGCACCTGTGAAGCTGAGGGCAGCCGCTGCCGAGAACAGGGAGGGGTTAATCCCCCCCATCTCCTCCATTGTCAGCCTGTGCGTATATCGCACTGCATTGGGATAACATCCGAGTACAGTCCGATGTTTCTCTCGCACCCATTCACTTGAATGGGTGCAAGAGATACGGCTCTCGCAGACAATCGCAGTGTGCTGCGATTTTTTCCTCAGTCTGATCAGGGCTGAGAAAAAAAAAAAAAAAATCGCTGATCTGAGCTGCAGCATTTGCGAACACGGGGCCGAGTGCAATATGAGCTTTTCTCACATTGCACTCGTCCGATTTATACGCTCGTGTGGGCGTACCCTAAAAGCCACTTCTGGGTCACGCAGATCATAGTGTTATCCAGAGGGTCTGCAGCAGGGTAACGAAATGGAGAACAGAAGAACAGCGCTGGACACCGGAGAGATCAATGGTAGGAGAGTAAAATAATACACTCACTACATCCATATATACACACATTTACATAATAAAAATGTTATTGGGAGGATATGTTATCTCTACCGGTTTCTGCCGCTGACAGGTGGGAGGGAGGAAACTTGTGCATGTAAGTGACTCAGGCTACTTTCACACTTGCATCGTTTGGCATCCGACAGAATGCGTTGTGTGACGCATGTGACGGATGCGTTGTAAACAGTGTGATAATAAAGGCAACGGATTCCTGTGAAATAACACGTTGCGTTAGTTTTCTTTAGCCGAAAGAGCCCCCATCATCACCGCACACACCGGCACTACCACCCCCATCATCACCACACACACACCGCCCCCATCATCACCGCACACACACCGGCACTACTGCCCCCATCATCACCACACACACCGGCACTACCGCCCCCATCATCAACGCACACACCCCGGCACTACCGCCCCCATCATCACCGCACACACACCGCCCCCATCATCACCGCACACACACCGGCACTACTGCCCCCATCATCACCACACACACCGGCACTACCGCCCCCATCATCAACGCACACACCCCGGCACTACCGCCCCCATCATCACCGCACACACACCGGCACTACCGCCCCCATCATCACCGCACACACCCCGGCACTACCGCCCCCACCGGCACTACCGCCCCCATCATCACCACACACACCTCGACACTACCGACCCCATCATCACCACACACACCCGGGCACTACCGCACCAATCATCACTGCACACACCCAGGCATTACCGCCACGATAATCACCACACACACCCAGGCACTACCGCCCCCATCATCACTGCACACACCGGCACTACCTCAGTGACATCCCCGCTGACAGCACGATTCACTTCAGTTGCTGTGTGGAGCTGACAGAGCAGTCAGGGTCTGGAGCCGCTCCGGTCAGCTTCATGTAGCAGAGCTGAAAGAGTTGTGGGACCTCTGTGGATTACGTTGGACCTGGAGGGGTATTTGGGAATTTTAATAAAGTGGTGAAAGAGGGTGTATTTTTGTCTTTTATTTCAAATAAAGGATTTTTTCGGGTGTATGTGTTTATTTACTTTCACTTACAGGTTAATCATGGAGGGTGTCTCATAGACGTCTGCCATGATTAACCTAGGACTTAGTGGCAGCTATGGGCTGCCATTAACTACTTATTACCCAGATTGCCACCGCACCAGGGCAATTCGGGATGAGCCGGGTAGAGTACCGGGACTGTCGCATCTAATGGATGCGGCAATTCCAGGCGGCTGCTGGCTGATATTTTTAGGCTGGGGGGTTCCCCATAACGTGGAGCTCCCCATCCTGAGAATACCAGTCTTCATCCATGTGGCTTTATCTTATATAAAAATTGGGGGGGACCACACAACGTTTTTTTTAAATTATTTTATTTATTGTGCTGCACAATATAGACCCACCCACTGGCGAAACTAATTCCCAATCTGCTTGGCAAAAAAATGTACTTTGCAGCCTTGTTTGGCTAGACAGCTTCCGCTTATCAGCGACTGCCCGGAGGGGAATGTAGCGATCCATGGTGGCCATTCATATGAAAGCCTGACAATATCTTGTACAGAACGACTCTCCATTCTGGTTCTTGCATCTGGATAGGTGTTATTTCCATAAGAGATCAGTGAGGTCACAGGGTCTCATTAAGTACTGAAGAAAAGCAAGGGGATCTCGTTGAGCCGTTAATATCCAGATGAAACGATCTGGAACTTATATTCTGTTCATCCTACACAAAGAGACCGAGGATTCCACGGCTCAAATGATTATCAGAGTACAATGAGGGCTTCAGCGACGGCAGCATGAAGCCTGGGGAAACAATGGCAGCAATTATTGCAGTCTTATTTATGTATCAAGTCCAAGTTAATATCACTTTAGCAGTTACCGCAACAGCACTCAGCGAGCAGCGGGCCAGCAGAGACGCCTGAATACCCATACAATGAGTACACAGCTCTGCCCTCAGAGGTGTATGGGGTTAACCCGACTAATCCGGACTACTCAGCAACTGGACTTCACACCTACAATGGAAATCCATCATCATCATTTCTGTTAATATTAAATCAATGACAGGTCTCTGCGGAGAACATTGCTCTGGCCGGGCTCTGGAGCCGCTGTATACAGCTCTCCTTCATGGCTTCTCAAACGGACCGGAGCCCCCGATGTTAGAGAGGTGCAACTGCAGCGACAGTACTCATAGAAGTGATCACCCTAATTGCACACATGTACACAGGTAATTAAATATATATACATTATGGACTTATTAATAACATTATTAGTAATGGTCATTTTACTATATAATACATAAACATTTTTAATAGATCATTATGTTTAGTAATAAATAATAAAATTGTCACCACTCTGTCACACTTTTGTGGCACAGCCTCAAATAAAGCTAAATGGCTGTGTAAATGTATGACTAGTAGCGATGAGCGAGCCCGAAGAGTAAAGTTAGGTGCTGGCACCGAACACACACTACAAAAATCAGTGTGTTTGGAGGTCTGTTGCTTTACGTGTGAACACCACTCACGTGATCGCGGAGCTCGGGTACACTCGGCCCAATGTGAGCTGCCTGCAGCCTCTGAATGGCTCTCACTGGGGGTAGATCTGTCAATCAGTGCTCCATTGGGGTTCAGGTCATGTCCAGAATAGAACTCTATATAAAGTCCAGCTGAACCCGCAGAACCCTACCTTCTAGGGGTCCGCTCATCTCTAATCACTACATGTATGAGCAGGTCAGGCTACATTACAGTGTGTGTTGGGAAGTGAGATGTGAAACAGGACCTGTAGGTTAATTACACATTACAGTACCAGTCTAACAATCGGATCCCTGGATGCAATAATGCTGTGAAATCAGCAATGGTACACATAGTGTAACCGCAGTACCAGATCACACTGATAGGACACTTTCATCATAAGCCCTAAGTATATACAGTATGAGCGGACCCATGGAAGTTCGGTTCAGCAGGTTCAGCTGGACTTTAGATAAAGTTCAGTTCTGGATCCTGACTTGACCTAAACCTCAGTGGAGGTCACTGATTGGGCAGATGGGCTCTCTGAATACATACATCCAGCAATAAGCATATCACATCCGGGGGAAGGTGCGCAGGGTTTTTTATTTTTTTTCTGGGGGGTGCACACTACATCCGATAACACTCGTCACGTCCAGTGAGAGCCGTTCATACACTGCAAGCGGTTCACATTGGCCCGAGCACCGAGAGTTCCCCGAGCACAGCGATGTCCGCAGGAGTGGTCAGCATATGTAAAGCAATCTACAAACTCTGATCCCACCGGTGCTCCGGTATGGCTCAGTGTATCGGATTATTCCAGTACCGGCATCATTCTTATGGCTGCACTAGGACCTATGATGCCATACTACTAGATACATCAGTAAAATCGTCCGGACAGGTTCCCTTTCACGCAATGAGCAGTTCTGGATTACGGACCAGATTTGGATCACCTGTAGGATTAGCACAAAACTTAGAGTAATGCAAATTTGACACAATATATTTTTTTTTTAATACTTACCCATCTTCTTAATTACAAGTGGATTAGAGGGGTCCAGGTCCTGAGATGCTCACACTGAAAAAAAATCCTAAAATGTGCAGCTCTGGATAATGGAGCTTATAGCTGCTGCCTGAGCACACACAGAGCGGAGTACAATAACAAGAAGAAGCCTGGTAGAGTCTCCATACTCCGTCCCGTGTGCGCTCAGGCAGGAGCTGTGCACTTAAAGGGGTTTTCCATGAAGTAAAGTTCACTACTTTAATCAAGACATCTTGGCATAATAATAATTTCCACAATTGGATGTGTTTAAAGAAAATGTCCCTGTGCTGAGATAATCTTATATATGTGTCCCTGCTGTGTACTGTGTAATGGCCGTGTCTGACCATACAGGGATTTGGTCTGATCATATATAGCAGCTCCTGGGGAGGACACAACTGACTATATAGACATTACAGCATGACATCACAGCTCAATCTTTTTGTGAGGTAAAACATTTTCCTGTCGGTTTTTAAAAAAATGGTTTACCTCAAAGAGGGAATAATTGTGATGTTTAGGTTATGTGCGCACGTTGCGTACTTCACTGCAGAAATTTCTGCAGCAATCTGAAGAGCACACGTGTGCTTCAAATCGCTGCCGAAAATGTCCGTAGTGAAAAAAAAAAGCCGATTCCATGCGCTCTGCCTGCAGCTCCTCCCATAGACAGAGCAGGGGCTGCCGGTAAAGTGCACGGAAGAAGTGACATGTCACTTCTTAGAACGCGCGCTTCGGGCAGCAGCCGAATCGCTGCGCTCTAAAACGCCACGTGCGCACGGCTCCTGCACAATCTCCATAGATTATGCAGGGGACGCAGGACGCATGCAGTTACGCTGCGCTACAAAGCGCAGCATAACTGCATGCAAATACGCAACGTGCGCACATAGCCTTATATTTTTTTACTTCCTCCCTGACCCAAAAGCTGTGGTATGATCAGACCATGTCCCTGTACCATGTCAGACACGGCCATTACACAGCAGGGACACATATATAAGATTATCTCAGCAGAGGACCCTTTTTTTTTTTTTTCTTAAACATATCAAATTGTAAACTTATTCCAAAGTCTAATGATTAAAATGACCTTTGTTCAAGGGAAAACCCCTTTAAATCTCTTGGGCTGCACATTTCACAGGGGTTTTGAGTGACCAGTCTCAGGACCAGGGCACCCACCGGTCTGCATGCCAAAGTGGAGAATATTAAAATTGACATAGTTTCATAGTATCATAGTTTTTAAGGTTGAAGGGAGACTCTAAGTCCATCTAGTTCAACCCGTAGCCTAACATGTTGATCCAGAGGAAGGCAAAAAAAACCCCAATGTGGCAAACAATTTCCAATGGGGAAAAAATTTCCTTCCTGACTCCACATCCGGCAATCAGACTAGTTTCCCTGGATCAATACCCTGTCATAAAATCTAATATACATAACTGGTAATATTAAATTTTTCAAGAAAGGCATCCAGGCTCTGCTTAAATGTTAGTAGTGAATCACTCATTACAACATCATGTGGCAGAGAGTTCCATAGTCTCACTGCTCGTACAGTAAAGAATCCTCGTCTGTGATTATGATTAAACCTTCTTTCCTCAAGACGTAGCGGATGCCCCCGTGTTCCAGTCGCAGGCCTAGGTGTAAAAAGATCTTTGGAAAGGTCTCTGTACTGTCCCCTCATATATTTATACATTGTGATTAGATCCCCCCTAAGCCTTCGTTTTTCCAAACTAAATAACCCCAAGTTTAATAACCTGTCTTGGTATTGCAGCCCACCCATTCCTCTAATAATCTTGGTCGCTCTTCTTTGCACCCTCTCCAGTTCAGCTATGTCCTTCTTATATATCGGTGACCAGAATTGTACACAGTATTCTAAGTGCGGTCGCACTAGTGACTTGTACAGGAGGTAGAACTATATTTTTTTCATGAACACTTATACCTCTTTTAATACATCCCATTATTTTATTAGCCCTTGCAGCAGTTGCCTGACACTGTCCACTAAAGTGAAGTTTACCATCCACCCACACACCCAAGTCTTTTTCTGTGTCTGTTTTACCCAGTGTTCTACAATTAAGTACATAATCATAAATGTTATTTCCTCTACCCAAGTGCATGACCTTACATTTATCTACATTAAACTTCAATTGCCACTTCTCAGCCCAATCCTCCAATTTACATAAATCTCTCTGTAATATAAAATTATCCTCCTCTGTATTGATTACCCTGCAGAGTTTAGTATCATCTGCAAATATTGAAATTCTACTCCGCATGCCCCCAACAAGGTCATTTATAAATATGTTGAAAAGAAGCGGGCCCAATACTGACCCCTGTGGTACCCCACTATGAACTGAGACCCAGTCCGAGTACGTACCATTAATAACCACCCTTTGTTTCCTATCACTGAGCCAGTTTTTAACCCAGTTACACATATTTTCCCCTATCCCCATTATTCTCATTTTATGTACCAACCTTTTGTGTGGCATCAAACGTTTAATTTCTCGCACGGATACTGCTGTTAAACAAGACAAAAAGGTATGTTTAAAAAGAACCTGACAGGTCCCCTATGCCCTCCAGCCCAGCAGCATTCATACCTATATGTCCAAATTCCCTCCCTAACCAGCCCTGTATAATGCTATTCACTCATGTCAATGTAAAAATGACTTCTAAACCTCGCTTTCCTTATGCTAACAGGCCTTTGACTAGTTGAAGGGGCGTTGTTTCCCCAGACTAGTCGGCCCTCATTCTGCGTTATAATACCCCTGTGGCCGTCCACACATGATTTCCATGAGCAAGTGTTACCGCCATGTCAGAAGAAGGGTGGTCGCTTCCCGGCTTCATTAGGCGCACTGTGCACTGTGCATGACCAAACATTCAGAAGATGACTCATGTACACGTTTTCTGAACGTCGTCTTCGTAAACACTTATATTAGTGAAAAGCATTATAAAGGGCTGATTAGGCAGGGAATTGGGCACACAGGTATGAATGCAGCTGGGCTGGAAAGCACTTTGCTATACAATAAACACCAAAAAAAAAAAAAAACAGATTTGCATTTTTTTCAGCATTTTATCCCACTCTACATTTTTTTTCATACTGTTTTCCAGTATATTTTATGTTAAGATGAATGGGAAATAAGGCCGATTAGTGGTTGTTCTGCGGTCAAAGATGCATCACCACTGACCAGCAGCGCACAACAACCACTATCGTCCTTCTCTCCCACTTATTGACTCTCGCAGTCTGTGGATCTGCCATACTTCATTCATCAAGGTGAGCACATACCATCATCTACTTTCCCTTTTTTTTCTCAGATAAAACATTTTGCGGTCTTTCTCCCTCCTAGTAATGTTAAAATGAATGGCGTCAAAACGAAGACTCAACAAGCTAAAAAAAAAAAAGCTCTCATGGCTGTATCAACAGAAAAAAAAAGTTATGGCTTTTGGAACAAAGTGAGATAAAAAAAAAGATTGAAAAACTACCTGGTACTGAAGGGGTTACACATCAACCTCCAGACCCCTGTGATACTGTCAGGAGTGTATCCACCTGGGGGAGACCCAGGGTGACTCTGGTGTTAGACGGTCACAGCGCCTTGCCGCTGGCAGGGTCACTACTGTTATTTGATAACCTCTCCTTCCTTGTGATGCTGTAAGAGTTAAGCACCTTGCCTGCCTGACTGCTGGCTATAGCTTTCTATCTCAGGTGCAGCTCTTTGGGATCACTCCTCTTCCCTATTTAAGTCACATGATCCCTGTGAAAGAAACTGAATGTCGCATTTCTATGTGGTCCACTTTGGAAGGAGCCTGCTCTGGAAGACGTTTGTCTTGTTGTGTGCAGCTGTGGTGTCTGCTGCCCTGAAGCCGCCTGGTGTGCTTTTCCTTTGCATGTCTATTTCCCCTGTTTGTGTTTCTACCCTCGTGTTTCTGTATTGTAATGGCGAGTCTAGAGATCTCGTTGATCTGCTCACTAGCCAGGGTGAGTGTAGGGCTAGCTGAGAGAATGTGTATAGGGATGGTAGGGAGCTCAGGAATCAGCTTGAGGTGAGTTCAGGAGGTGTCCTCTAACCACTCTCCCTAGCGGCAGTGACCTCCATTGTATCGTGACCTCTGTGTTCCCTCTGTGTTTCATCTTCTGAGCATTTACCAGGTACTGGGTAAATCCCGCTAGTTACGTGCGTGACTGATCCGCAGAGTATCCACTGGGGCTGATATACAGATGCAGCAGGGAGGACGTAGATGATCTGGTGTCAGGTACTGGAGGGAAATTGGCATCAATGTAATATCTCATAAAACCCTTTTAGCTTATTGAGCGCCAATTACTGTGTGATTTTGCTAAATAGATAAATTAAAAATGTAGTGAACAGCAAACCCATAGCGGCGGCTGTGTGTGCATTATACAACCCTGGCCCCTTCACAATGGCTCATATGGCTGATTGTTCTGAACGCAGCCGCACAGTCACAGCTAGGAATGGGTCAGTGGGCAAATACAATGCAGCACAATATCCAAACAGTAAAATGAACATCTGACAAACGACACGCTAAGAAAATGAAAATAAGGAATTAAAGGAAATAAAAGTTTCAAATTACAGATGAAAAGTTATTTAGCAAAGGCGGAGAATAGAGGTGCATCCCTGATGTCGGCCATCGCTGCGTTCATTGTAGTCTATGGGAGATAAACCTCATCTTAGGCCATTCACTGCTCCGCAAACAGCACACATAGTCGGAGCCCACAATGCATGAATTACTGAACCATCATTTACTGAAGTCTGCAGCCTTAAGGAGTACAAAACAAAGACTAAGAAGCAAAGGTGCCCCGTCTACAGCGGGATCCCTTCACAAAAGGGAGACAAGATCTCGCGTCTACTCCTGTATAAACAAGAAGAGAAGAGACAGCTCTGCGCATTCACAAGGATTTAGGCGCATGCGTTACACAGCAAGAACATTTAGAGGTTGACGTCAAAGGGCTTTTTGTATTCACTTGTGAATAAAATCACAAGCCAAACGTACCGTAACCACTGTTTTTAAAGTGAATATATCAGCAGGATTGTGCCATGTAATCTGACAGCAGCATAATGTAGGGACAGACACTCCAATTCTAGTGATGTGTCACTTATTAGGCTGTGTGTTGCGATTTCAATGAAATCAGGACTAGTTGTCTCATGTCTCCTGGTCAACTGTTCTGTGTAACCCCCACCACTGATTAGCAGTGTGCTGCCTATGAATCAGGGTCTGGTCCTACATCATGCTCATCTCAGATTTCATAGCAAAAATCTGTTCATAAACCCTGCTGATCGATTCCCTTTAATACCTTGCCCTTTGATCTCTCAATCTGTTCCAGCTTTTTATGGCTATTTATGTTCAGTAAATAAAGCGGCCATATAAATTAGAAACAGATTAATAGATGAACAATCATTAAACAAGCCATGTCCATTGTACAATCATTTCACTGATGTGACCACACAGATACCAGTCCATATACATTGCTTCAGTCCTATGTAACTGATGGGAGAGAGCAGGATGTACAAACTTTGTGAATCTTCATTAAAGAAAGATCGTTTATGGAGAAAAGAAGTACAAGGCAGTTCTCTTGCCTGGCTATAGGGATACAAATATCCAAACATGGCCGACTTTAGTCCAGACAGAGTCACAGTCAGATAAAATGACTGCTCATTCTTAAATTTCACCAAAGAAATCTTAAGGATTTTCAGCAACTTTTGCTTCATGCCTTTAGGCTCTATTCACATTAGTGCTAAAAGGAACCGCTCATCTGATTCCCCAAACCAAGGGCAGCATGAGTTAATGGCCAGCCATCAGAAACGGGTGGACACACAGCGCTGGAGAGTTCTGAATGAGTCTGGATCTAAATCCCATTGATCCCCCGGGAAAGATCTTAAGATTGCTGTTGGAAGATCACCCTTCAAATATGAGAGACTCGGAGCAGAGTGGCCCAAAATTCCAGTTGGATAGAGTAGTAAGATGTTGATAATATACGAAACGATTGATTGCTTTTATGTATTAATATTAAGTTGAGGGTGCCAACAATTTTGTCCGGACGATTTTTGGGGTTTGGGGTGAAATTATGCCCCATTTACTGTTGTTCCAATACACACAAAGAAAATAAACATGTGTATAACAAAACGTGTAATTACAATCATTTTCTGGGAGAAATACTATCATAATTTGGAAAAATGTCAAGGTTGCCAACACTTTCGGCATAAGTGTATATAGCACCATTAATTCCATAGCACTGTACAGACATGATTATCACTGTCCCCCTTGGGGGTCACAATCTATATTCCCTATCTGTATGTCTTTGGAGTATGGGAGGAAACCGAAGAATTCAGAGAAAAACCACAAAAACACGAGGAGAGAACAAAAACCTCTTGCAGATGATGTCCTTGGTGGAACTTGAACCCAAGGACCCCAGCGCTGCAAGACTGCTGTACTAACCACTGAGCCACCGTGCTGCTCATAAGTGGGATGACATACAGATTTCCTTAATGCAATGTAGATATGGCCATATAGCCAAATCAGGCGTCTTGCTTTGCAAGTAGGGGCAAACACCCCTGGAGTGCCTGGTTTGGCTTTATTCTAAGTCACGTGGCAAGGCTAGTTAAAGGGTCAATACTGACTTTTAGGATTGCTACATCCAATAAGTGGCGCTAGAATTCAAGTCCTCTTCTTCTCTGATGAGACTATATGCAGAATTAAATTCCCAGAGGAGCATTGCATGGCCTATAAGTCTTCTTACACCAGAATGTCAAATATGTCACTCTCTACAGAGACCTTATCTCTAAAGGGTGCTTTACACGCTGCGACATCGCTAGCAATTGCTAGCGATGTCGAGCGTGATAGCACCCGCCCCGTCGTACGTGCGACATTTGGTGCTCGCTGCCATAGCGAACAATATCGCTACGGCAGCGTCACACGCACATACCTGTGCAGCGATGTCGCTGTGACGCCGAACGCACCTCCCCCTTGAATTGTCACCACGACGTCACTAAGCGGCCAGCCAATAGAAGCGGTGGGGCGGAGATGAGCTGGACGTAACATCCCGCTCACCTCCTTCCTTCCTCATTGCCGGTGGACGCAGGTAAGGAGACGTTTGTCGTTCCTGCGGTGTCACACGTAGCGATGTGTGCTGCCGCAGGAACGATGAACAACATCGTACCTGTGGCAGCAGCGATATTAAGGAAAGGAGCGACGTGTCAACGATCACCGTTTTTGGACGATTTTGTGATCGTTGTTCCTTGGTGTCACACGCTGTGATGTCGCTAACAAAGCCGGATGTGCGTCACTAACGACGTGACCCCGAGGATATATCGGTAGCGATGTCGCAGCATGTAAAGCACCCTTTAGAATCCAGCTAACAAAAGGTCATTAGGATTCACTGTCTGGTAGGAGTAAAGGACTGGGAATTTTTTCACAGGGTTGTAGGAGACCACAGAGATTAAATAAACCTGGATCTTTGATTAGAAAGAGGGGGAAAAAAAGGCAAAAATGTACTGTAATCCCACAAATTTACATCTAACTCAGAGAAAACAATTTACATCCTTCAAGAGGTGTTATTCACTACTTTTACATTAATCCTTAGGCCGATCCTTAGGATAGGTCATCAATGTCTTATCGGCCAGGATCAGACCCTGCACCCCCGCCAATCAGCTGTTCTCGGTTCCGTTGACAAAAGAAGATGGCTTAAAAATGCTCAGTTCCAGAGCTGCCCTGTCTTCTGATAGTGGGAGGTGGATATGCAGTACACGGCTGCTGTCAGACGACTGGAGCTCCGGAACAGAACATTTCCAGCCACCTGCTGCCGGTATCAGGAATGGCTGATCGGCGGGGGTTTGCGGGATGTCAGATCCTGGCCGATCAGACATTAATGACCTATCCTAAGGTTAAGCCATCAATGTTTAAGAAGTGGACAACCTCTTTAATAAAAGATTGGACGAACCTTCAACATAATTATTCAGGCAAACCTCATTAGGATAATGAAATGAAGAAGCTGGATTATGTAGCATGACACCGCACCGGTGAGTAATCCTCTTGGACATGTTCAAGCTCCCCCGGTGTTGTGACCACTCTCAGAAGCTGCACAGGCCAGTAGTTCCAGGGCTGTGTTTGTAGAGTGACTGAGGGCGTCTCCATAATAATAGTCATGATTTAAATCATAAAAAGCCATTAACAGCTAAGAAGCTACTGAGAAAACTAAATGACGAGGCAATAAAATGAGTCCGGGAAGCTGCATGCTTACTGGGAGTCTCATGATTACGCTATGTAGGCCATTGCAGGATTATAGCAGACACGCTGAAAGAAGCCCAAGTATTAAGAAATGATAGACCATATAGTCACTGCATTACACACAAATCCCCAGGCTGCATTTTTACACCATTGTACGGCCTCATAGGCAACGGCTAATCCAGGTGCTTTGTGTACAAAGCTAAGTCTACCAGGAATTGCATCCATCATCACGAACACACCAACGGGAACTCCAGAGGCTCGTCCTGGATAACAAGCTCCTGCAGATCGGATTTATGTGCAGCCCAAATACAACTAAAAATAATCAAAATGGAAACATAAGTACAAGGTGTAATTGTGCCTAGGAGGTGATACAATATGTACACATTAGAGAAAATGATGAATCACCAGTGTTACATAGGTGTGGTCCGTCTGACCGACATGAGCACTCGGAGGGCCAGAAGGCATCGTCTACTGACAACATACCAAAAGAAACACTTAGCTCAACCACCTGTCAGGTCATTACCTGCTCAAACCTAGGATGTGAAATGAAACCAACCTAATAGAGAAATCACATACCAACATATAGTCTTAAAAGAATCATAGAGCAAGAGTATCTGCCTGAGAAATCATATTGTAAGTCTGAGCCTTAGGATGGATTTACACTAACTGATAACAGAGCAAATGCCTAAGAACCTGTGTTTCCTGAAGAAACAGAAGGATTTGCCCAAGCTTGCATCCATAGAAGATCTGTGGTAGGTTCTCCAAGATGTTAGGGACAACCTGCACTTCTGAATTCCTTCAAACAGTGTGCGCAAGTGAAGTCTACCTAGAAGAATTGATGTTTTGATGTGGTTTTAAAGGCAAAGGGCGGTCACATCTGAATTTTTCAGCATTGAGGACACCATGAGTTTTTACCAAATCCCCAACTTTATTTGCTGAAATGTAGCCCCAAATTTGCAAGAACCTTCACACCATGCTTCACGGTTCCTAGACGTACATTACTGTATCTCTTATGTGTTCTTTTGCAAACAAACTGCCATCTGTTACAGCTGAATATTTCACATTTGGACTTATCCATACAGAGCATCTTTCTCCTCTTCAGTACCTATGTGTTAATGCATAGCTGAGTCTCGTGACTGGTTTCCATGTAGAAGGTATGGTTTGGGCCACAATTCTTTCATGAAGGCCACTGTTAATAAGACTTCTTCAAACAGTGAATGGGTCTAGCTGGGTTTCAAGTGGTTGATCTCAGGTCTGAGCGCATGGTACTGCTGGACATCTTCCAATTTTGAAGGATTATTTAAATCGTATGAACGTATATCTTACCATCATATAAAAATAAACACCAGACAGTGATTGAAAAATATCAAAAGTATAAAAATCAAATTTGAATATCAAGATTTTCTATATATGCAATAGCGTTATCATTTACAATATAGAAATCCTTCTTGTCACCATGGTAGGATCTCAGGGGGCACTCCTCAACAATGTGCTGGATAGTTTGACGATCTGCTCCACAGTCACAGGTCGGAGTCATATTTTCCCCACTTATACATAAAATCTGCACAGACGCCAAAGTTTGTTCTGATACGATTTAGAGTAACCCATGTTTTCCTTGGTAGATTGAAGCCTGGTGAAGGGTTTTGTAAATTAGGGAACATTTGGGGATCACCGTCTACTACATTGACCCAAAGTTCTCGCCATTTCTCCTCTAAATTGAAGTTTTGTTCAGGTGATTGCAGTTCGGATGGGTGGATGTCTTGATTTCAATCGTTGTATTGTAACATCTCTGATATTTTTGTGTATTGGAAGTTTTTCATTATTCACTACTTTAGTGTACTATTTAAGTAGGAGCTTTTGTCTTCTTAGATTTGCGGGTGCGATATGACCCAGCACAGGTAACCAGTGAACAGGTGTAGGTCTAATAGCACCAGATATTATACGCAAAGAGTTATTCAGCTGAGTGTCAATTAAGTTTACATGACAGCTATTTAACCATGCTGGAGCACAGTATTCTGCAGCAGAGTACACCAGGGCAAGAGTAGATGTTCTCAAAACAGATGTTGCTGAGCCCCATGAGGATCCACAAAGTTTCTGAATAATATTATTACGTGCTTTCAGTTTCTGTGCCAATTTATCCAGATGGGATTTAAAAGTTAGACTTCTATCAAGGGTTACACCTAAGTACTTATGATTGAAATTGTGTTTAACAGATTGGCCTTCAAATTGTACTTTAAATTCAGTCCTAGTACTTGCATTGTGTAAATGAAAGCAACAAACTTCCGTTTTTGATGGGTTAGGTTTTAATCTCCATTGTCGGAACGGAAGTACTTTCCCATTACACTAAGATCTTTTGTAAGAACGTCCTCTGCTTCCTCCATTGTTTTGCTTACCATAGCAAGTGCCCAGTCATCGGCGTATCCAAATTTCAGTGACACTGTTTTAGGAATATCAGCTAGGTACAGGGCAAACAGGAGAGGTGCCAGCACTGATCCCTGGGCCAGTCCGTTGTTTAAAGATTTCTTACAACTGGTTGAATCGCCCATAATAAGATGAAAAGTACGATTTGCAATCATATTGTTCAAGAGGTACATCATTTTCTTACATGGAATCACCTTCAGAAATTTATATAAAAGTCCTTCCCTCCACACAGTATCATATGCAGCAGAGAGATCGATAAACGCCACTGAAACTTTCTTGTTCTTCTGGAATTCAGCTTCAATGAGAGTTGTCAAAGCTAAGACTTGGTCACTACAGTGTCGAGCAGGTGTGAAGCCGGCTTGCTCTATAGGTATTGAGTCAAAAATCTTTAGACTGATCTTGTTATATATTAAGCGTTCTAAGAGCTTATATAAGCAACTCAACAAAGCAATGGGTCTATAGCTTGATGGATTATCTTCAGGCTTCCCAGGTTTTAACAATGCAATTATTTTGGTATGTTTTAATTTACTAGGGACTTGAGCATTCTCCATAATATCTGAGAAGAACTTTGCCATCCATTTTTTCGCATAAGGTCCACAGTTTGAGAAATTCAGGATGGATCCCATCAGAGCCGGGAGCTTTGTTAATTTTAGTTTCAGCAAGGGCAATTTCAATGTCACAGGTTGTAAAAGCACGTGAGTATTCTTCAGATGGCACCGCTGATGATTTTAGTAGCTTAAACTTATTTTTAACTTCTATGGTGTGAGCTCGGTCTTTTGGGCTTCTTGATATGTTCACAATATGTGCTGCAATTTGATTTGGAGTTATAGAATTCGTTTTGTGCTTTACTTTACGAATTTTGAAGGTAAGTAAGTGTGACGTTTCTTTAGCCGACAACTATCTCTATGGTCCTCAATGGAACCTCAATGTGTCCTCAATGTGGACAAATACAGGCAGATGCCTATATATCAAACTGTGGTGGGCATCACTACTGGAGGAGGGGGACTAGGATGATATCCGGGGCCCCCATGACTGGATGCCAGAGATTGACATAGAAGTGACTAGAAGTGTTTTTTCTTTTTATACTGGAGTGTTTAAATTTATAAAGATGTTAGAAAAGCTCATTACATGATCAATACAGAAATAGAGGCAGTTAAGGCTCTGTGCGCACTGGGAAATGGAATTTTCTTGAGAAAATTCCGCATGCTCTCAAAGATTACCGCACCCGCGGTAAAAAAACGTGGGAAACCGCACCCGAAAACCGCATGCGGTTTGCCGCGGTTTTACCGCGGTATTGCCGCGTGCGGGTTGGGATGTGCTTTATTGCATTCAATGCAATAAAGCACATTGAAGAAAAAAAAAAAAAAAAGTCATTTAATCCTGAGATAGTAGATAGATAGACAGAAGAATAGATAGAGGGATAGATAGATAGACAGACAGATAGAGGGATAGATAGATGACAGATCGCTGCATTTCCCACGGTCGGCAGTGAGTTCACATTACCGGCCGTGGGAAATGACCGGTAATTACCTCTGCTGTCTGCTGCTTTCATTCAGCGCTGTGTCTGTGACAGTCGCGGCTGGATGTAAGCAGCGCAGGACCTGTGGATTACGCCGGAGCGGTGGATTACGCCGGAGCTTTGGTGCGGGAGGGGTTAATAAAATGGTGAACGAGGCTTGTTTGTTTTATTTAAAATAAAGGATTTTTCTGTGTGTGTGTTTTATTCACTTTACTTACGGGTTGATCATGTCAGCTGTCACATAGACGCTGCCATGATCAAGCCTGGAGTTAATGGCGGTGGTCCCCCACCATCATTAACCCCTTGTATTAACCTTGCTGCCACTGCTACACGGCGGCAAGAAGAGCCGAGGACACGCCGGTGCTGCTGCATAATGGATGCGACAGTGCCGGGGCAGCTGCGGCTGATATTCTCGGTTGCGGGAGGGGGAGTGAGGCGGGGGACATTAACCCTGCCCCTCTCCCTCCCCAGCCTGAGAATACCGGGCCGCCGCTGTGTGCTTACCTCGGCTGGAAGGTAAATATGCACCGTAGCCCACGTTCTTTGTTTTCTATATTTCCGTTTGCTTTCTATGTATGTTCTGTGTGTCTGTGTCTATGTGTTCTATGTCTGTGATGTGTCTATGTGTCTGTGATGTGTGTGTGTTTACTCTCTGCACGGCTTCCTCTTCCTGTAATGACATCACTTCCCTGCAAACCGCAGACAAGCGATGTACATTACCGGAGGTAAACCGCGAAATGCCGCAGGGAATAACGCAGGAAAACGCAGTGAACCGCACAGAATTTGCTGCCTGCGTTATTCCCTGCGGGATTTCACGATTAACATTGGAGTCAATGGAGTGAAATCCCGCAGCGACGTGCGGAAAAGAAGTGACATGCACTTGTTTTTGCTGCGGGATTCCCGCAGCAAAACATGCAGCTGTCAAATTCCGCCTAGTGGGCACAGGATTTTTTTTCTCCATAGGATTTGCTGGTGATTCACTGCAGAGATGTTCTGAACATTTTCTGCAGCGAAACATGCAGCAAATCCGCGGAAAATCCGTTAAGTGCGCACATAGCCTAAGAGGGAAAAATGTTCCCTTTAAGGATCTGGCATATCTGATTTCAGACTGTCGATCCTTTTGCTCTCTATGGCTCTCTCAGAGAACACAGGAGCGCTGAGCCAGCAAGTGCTTTTGTATATGGGGCAGTAGGCAAACAGCTATCTAAATTGCATATGGACTTTAGATCTGCCGTGCTTGTCTTGCTGGCTTTTTTTCTTTTACCGTCACTGAATTACGTCATGTGTATTGTGTATGGCGGCTTTTGCTGTTTCGTAATGAACACTATCGCCCTTCCTCCTTACATTAGACACTTTGCAGACGTATGTTCATGAGATCATCCTGGAGGAATTTCCTTGTCACATTAGTAAGCTATTTGCAGCAATTATAGACTTTATTTAGGAATGGCTTTTCCTGATACATTAAACAAAAATATAAACAAAACTCTTCTTTTTGCTCCCAGTTTTCATGATCTGATCTCAAAGATCTAAGACTTTTTCTATGTACATAAAAGGCATCTTATTCTCAAATATTGTTCACAAATGTGTCTAAATCTGTGTAAGCGGAGAGTCACACTGGTGAATGACAAAATCTCACATTGCACTCGGCCCCATGTAGGACAATGCTGCAGCTCAGATCTGAGAGCTTTTCCACAGCCCTGATCAGACTGAGGAAAAAAATCTCAGTCTCAGATTACTCGCCCCCATACAAGTCTATGGGTGCAAGAGAAATGTCAGACTGCACTCAGATGTCATCCAAGTGCAGTGCGATATATTCACAGGCTGACAATGGAGGAGATGGAGAGATTAATCCCTCCTCTCCACCACAGCTGTGATCTGATCGCAAGATTGGAGCACAGTATAATGACACTCAAACCACACTCCCAGCAGAGCAGGAGCTGAGGGTCATTACCATATCGGATTCCACACGCTATTGGCTCCACCCTTAGTGAGCACTTGTCCTTTCCTGAGATAATCCATCTACCTCACAGGTGTGGCTTATCAAGATGCTGATTACACAGCATGATTATTGCACAGGTGTGCCTTAGGCGGGCCACAATAAAAGGCCACTCTAAAATGTGCAGTTTTTACAGTTCTGTTGTGAATACAATATGACTATTAGTAACTATTCATGTCCAGATTACTTGTAACAAATCCCAAAGTACTATTCCAGCATTCGTTACAAATAACAAACCTAATGCAAGTCAAAGGGGAACCCGAGCATTTCTCTTGTTGTGACAAATACTGGAATAGTACTCGGTATTCAGTAAGCATGATCTGAACACGAATAGTTACTATTCGCCCATCACTAAATATGGCTATAGAGATTTCAAAATCATTGCAATCTGGTTCTTTACATTCTATACAATATGCCGACTTTTTGGGAACTGATATATCGTTTGATTGCAGCGATTGCTTCAAAAGGTTGTGCAACAAAATATTAAGTGAAGGAGGGAACCATCATTTTTGTCCAGGCCTATTTCATGAGTTTTATTAATTTAATAATTCTGTGGAAGCAGAAAAGCAGCAATGTCTGACTTTCATTGGTTTATTTTCAAAGATTTTTTATTTATTATTACTTTTGTCAGATTCAAGTTATTTCTGTGACCATTGTGGGTTTTTCTTTCATTAAACGAGGGGTACCAACAATTTTTACTGTGTGTATGTGTAATAGCTATATCTATCTACCTATCTCTCTCTATATATATTTTATATATATTTTATATATATATATATATATATATATATATTGTGAGGTAGCACGGTCGGCTGCGCAGCAGAAGACACGGGATCCAGGCATTAAGGTTCACAGCACACGGTTTTAATGTCCAAACAAAAGTCCACAACAATATACATGTGCCTCTCCAGCAGAGAGCTCAGGGAGTTCTGTTCACTCCCTCACACCCGGCACACCTGCCCTTGTTCCGGTTTCCATTTAACCCTTCCTTCAGCCTGTAGGGAAACAGCATTAACCCTAGAGTGGATTTACTTTCTATCATGGAGTGAGCACAACCGGGGCGAGACATACCGGCCGTCATAGATAACCCCGGTCACAGTCTCACAATATATATATATATATATATACACACATACACACACACACACACACACACACACACACACACACATTATATACATATACCGTGTTTTTCCAAAAATAAGCCCTCCCCCAAAAATAAGCCCTAGCAAGGATTTTCAGCATTTTCGGAGCAAGGCTTAAATATAAACCCTGCCTCGAAAATAAGCCCTAGTCACGGATCAATAATGAAGTGTCCATGCAGCGGGAGGACCTGCAGTGATTGAACCCCCGCACACATCCGATCTCACACAAACATCGGATCACACACAAAATCAGATCACGCACACACACACACACACATCGAATCACACACATACTCACCACATCCAGCGACACAGATTTCATCTCGCCGGCAGAATCCTGAGAGGCAGTACACTAGAGCGCAAGGACCTGCCGCAATGCTTGCTTACAGGAGCTGTGGACACGTGACTTCCTCCCATCATTCCCTGCAGCTGGAAGCATTCTGTAATGCTGGATGTGGTGAGTAAGTAAGTGGCAGCACCCACCAGAGATCACAGGGAGGACCCGGGAGCCACGCAGACGTCCGGGTCTGGTGAGCCTCCTGGGAAGTGGGGGGGTCTGCTTTTTTGAGGGGGTAAACTTACTCCCAACCATATTTCTCCAAAATTAAGACCTCCTCCAAAAATAAGCCCTAGTGCTTTTTTTGGGGGGGAAAAAAAATGTAAGACAGTGTCTCATTTTTGGAAAAACACGGCACATACATACACGACCACATATATACAAATTATATATATATATATATATATATATATATATATATATATATATATATATACATACATACATATATACATATATATTAATATGCATGACGCGTCACATCAGTATCACTCAAACTAGCACAATCCTCCTATCATATTCTATAACCTGTGTAACCTGTGGGCGCTCCTCAGAAATACATAGCCAATAATGCACTTCGCTTTTCAGGGCATGTTCACATGTAGCATTTTGGCTGCACTCTGCATTTTACAATAACGGTAAAATAAGTAGAATTTTTAAAATCTCATTCACACAGTGCATTTGTTTACCATAAGTCAGTTCTTTCAGTGTTTTTTTGCAAATTAATGCATACAAAAAACACAAATATAAATACAAAACAAACAAAAAAGAGCATTTTGTAAGGCTAGTTTCACACTTGCGTTGGGTTGAATCCGCTGGGTCCGTTGCTGCGTCGTTTTGACGCATCCGTTATTTTTGTGGTGTCAACGGATGCAACGGGTCCGTTATTTCACAGGAATCCGTTAGCTGATTCCTGTGAAATAACGGACCGTTGCATCCGTTTGGCGTCCGTTAGGCGTCCGTCTAACGGAATCCGTCAGCTCTGTTTTATTTCTTTTTTAATTTTTTTCCATTCTGGGCATGCTCAGTATAAATTAGCGGAATCCAGCAGCGGAATCCGCTACCATAGGGAACCATTATAAATTTTAACGGAACCAACGGAATCCGTTGGTTGGCGTCATTTTGACACAAGCATTTAACGCTACATTCTGCGTTGCTTCTGTTTGGCGGAAGCAACGGAGCATCGGCCAACGGAAGCAACGCAGGTACTTTTGGCACAATCCGTCATCAATGCAAGTCTATGGGAAACAACGGAATCCGTTAACGGATTCCGTTGTTTCCCAAGACAGCGGATTGCGCCAAAAAAAAAAAACAACGCAAGTTTGAAAGTACCCTAAGCTGTGATTTACATGGCAAGAGATGCGCTTTTACTGTTAAAATTAAAAAAAAAGCTGCAAAAACACAATGTGAACATGACCTAATACTACAATATACAATCTCATGTTCCATTAAAGCTCAAGAATTTGTCCGTAACATTCTGTTTCCACTAAAACAATCAATTTCTACAGATTTGGAGCCTGGCGATTTTGCGGAATTGCCCAACAGAAGACGTTTGTGTCCATTAATTTCCCCTTAATGGATTTTGGAGATAAAATATTCTAACAAGGAGCTATGAAATCCAACACTAAATGCTCCAACTATGGAAATAATTGAAAAGCACTAACTGGAACAGCAAACTCCGCACCGCAGCCGAGCCGTGTGCAGAAAGGAATTCCATCTGATCATAAGGCTTACCGCTATCAGCAATGTATAATGCTGAAGATATTCCCGCAGCCAGGAATACAATGCCTCCTTTTCTGATGGCGCCTAAAGTCTACAAAGGTGCTAACTAAAAAAAAAAAAAAATCGACATGACGTCCCCATCCATGAAACCACACAGGACATCACTATCACAGCAATGATGACAGGCGGCAACTTTAAACCAAAAAGAAATGTCTCTCTATTTTAGGGCAGGCAGGAAATTAATGGAAAAATCCTATATTGCCTTTTATAGCCTCTGGGCACTGCCTACTGCTGGTGGTGGAAGGAGTAAACTAACATCAATCAGTGAGCTTGTTCCAATCAGTGAAATCATGCTGATGGGATAGTTTATAACTAAGGGTATGTTCACACCACATTTTATCAGGTGGATTTGAAGTGGCCCTTCAAAAACCTGTCTGAAAAAGTTAAGAAAATAGTGAAAGAATGAGCAGATTCATTTCTATATAAAATATTCAGCTGTTGAGCATCTTCTACCAGCCTCAGCAGGTTTCCCAAGGAAAAAAGTAACCTGACAATTCTGGCATCTTTCACTCTGAGGTTATACACTTTACAAGTCAGTGAGTAACTTGAAGACTGCTGCCTCCCTCTGCAAGATGCAACAAGTCTTGACTTTTCAGAGTCAGTTAGGCTACTTTCACACTTGCGTTGAACGGTATCCGTTGCATTGCGTTGTGTAACGGATGCAACGGATGTGTTGCATATAGTGACACAACGGATGCAACGGATGCTGCAAAACAACGCAATTCGTTTTGATTTTTTTTTTTTTTTTTTCCCGGTTTTACCAGCGGCAGACTATAGTGAACGATCAGCTGATCGTTCCCTGCAGCCGGCCGCTGGGTGATCAGCTGATTGCTCCCAGTAGCCGGCCGCCGGGTGATCAGCTGATCGCTCCCGGCCGCCGGGTGATCAGCTGATCGCTCCCGGCTGCCGGGTGATCAGCTGATCGCTCCCTGCAGCCGGCTGCCGGGTGATCAGCTGATCGCTCCCGGCCGCCGGGTGATCAGCTGATCGCTCCCGGCCGCCGGGTGATCAGCTGATCGCTCCCTGCAGCCGGCCGCCGGGTGATCAGCTGATCGCTCCCTGCAGCCGGCCGCCGGGTGATCAGCTGATCGCTCCCTGCAGCCGGCCGCCGGGTGATCAGCTGATCGCTCCCTGCAGCCGGCTGCCGGGTGATCAGCTGATCGCTCCCGGCCGCCGGGTGATCAGCTGATCGCTCCCTGCAGCCGGCCGCCGGGTGATCAGCTGATCGCTGTCACTTGCCGGCGCCCGGGCATGCCGGCGGGCGGGCGCTCAGCTGAGCGCTGTGACTTGCCGGCGGCCGGGCATGCTGGTGGCCGGTCATTCAGCTGAGCGCTGTCGCTTGCCGACGGCCGGGCGCTCAGCTGAACGTTCGGCCACCGCGAGCCAAAATAAAGTTTGATTTAAAAAAAAAAAAAAAAAAAAAAAAAAAAGAGCATGCGCAGTGAAATCCAGAGGATTCCGCTGCTCAAAATAACGTTACATGCTGCGTTCCTCCCGCTGGGCGGAAGCAACGGAGCGTCGCCCAGCGGAAGCAACGCAGCTCCTTTTGGTACAATCCGTCAACCATACAAGTCTATGGGAAACAGCGGAATCCGTTAACGGATTCCGCTGTTTCCCAAAAGGGCGGATTGTAACGGAAGGAAAATAACGCAAGTGTGAAAGTACCCTTAGGCTGCTTTCACACATCAGTTTTTTGGCATCAGGCACGATTCGGAGAAAAGAACTGATGCGACGGATCCGGCGAAAAAACGGATCAGTTGCATCAGTTTTTTCCATCAGTTTCTTCAATTTTTTGACAGATCCGGTGTGATACTGAGCATGCACAGTTAAAAAAAACGGATCCAACTGCCGGATCTGTTTTTTTTGCCGCATTATGCCGAATCCGGTGTCCATAGGCTTCCATTATAACACATGCCGTTCGACGCCGGATCCGGCGCGATCCGTTTTTCTTTTTGCCGGACACAAAAACGTTCACTTCAACGTTTAAGGCTAAGTTCACATTTCCGTTGTTTTGCATCAGTCACATGCGTTGCATTTCAATGCGTTGCGTTCAATGCATTATTACTCTCCCCAGGTATAGTCAGCCAACAAAAATCACTCCAATAGCCAAGCATATAATATTCTGAGAGATCACAAAGGAACCCAAGGTAACATCAAAGAAACTAAAGGCCTCTCTCAAATTAGGTAATGTTAAAAGGGAACTTGTCACCACATTTGGCGACTAAGCTGTGGCCACCACCACTGAGCTCTTATACACAGCATTCCAGAATGCTGTATATAAGAGCCCAGGCCACTATGTATAACATAAAAACCACTTATAGTCACCTAAGAGGTGGTGTGTTCCAATGAGTGTCACTGCTCTCCGGTCCGGCGCTTCTTCTATGCTGCAATTGCCATCCTCTTTCTACCCAGCCCAGTATTGATGACGTCCTATGTCATCCACACAGGGCAGCATTGCAGTCCTGCGCATGCACACTGTGTTCTAGCCTGCTGAGGGCAGATCAAAGTACTGTAATGTGCAGGTGCGTGAAAAGTTAAAGACCGCCCGTGCATGTGCACTACAATACTTTGGTCTACCCTGAGCAGGGCAGATCAAAGTGCGCCTACGCAGGACCTCAATGCTGGCCAGTGTGGATGACGTAGGATGTGCCATGCACACTGGCCATAGAAGGAGGAGGACGGAGATTGCCGCAGAGAGGAGGCACAGACTGGATAGCAGCAACACCCATTGGACCAGACCACCCCATAGGTGAGTTTTACATAAAGTGTTTTTATTTTCTACAGAGCAGCCTGGGCTCTTATATACTGTATTCTGGAATGCCGTGGCTTATAGTCGCCAAATCTGGTGACAGTTTTCCTTTAATTACCATCAGTCCACCATCAGGACACTGAGCAACACTGGTATGTACAGTGCTGGCCAAAAGTATTGGCACCCATGCAATTCTGTCAGATAATACTCAGTTTCTTCTTGAAAATGATTGCAATCACAAATTCTTTGGTATTATCTTCATTTAATTTGTCTTCAATGAAGGAGAGAAAAAAAAAATTGTCAAAGCCAAATTGGATATAATTCCACACCAAACATAAAAAGGGGGTGGACACAAGTATCGGCACTGTTTGAAAAATCATGTGATGCTTCTCTAATTTGTGTAATTAACAGCACCTGTAACTTACCTGTGGCACCTAACATCTGTTGGCAATAACTAAATCACACTTGCAGCCAGTTGACATGGATTAAAGTTGACTCAACCTCTGTCCTGTGTCCTTGTGTGTACCACATTGAGCATGGAGAAAAGAAAGAAGACCAAAGAACTGTTGGAGGACTTGAGAATCCATATTGTGAGGAAGCACGAGCAGTCTCAAGGCTACAAGTCCGTCTCCAAAGACCTGACCTGTGTCTACGGTGCGCAGTGTCATCAAGAAGTTTAAAGCCCATGGCACTGTGGCTAACCTCCCTAGATGTGGAAGGAAAAGAAAAATTGACGAGAAATTTCAACGTAAGATTGTGCGGATGGTGGATAAAGAGCCTCGACTAACATCCAAACAAGTTCAAGCTGCCCTGCAGTCCGAGGGTACAACAGTGTCAACCCGTACTATCCGTCGGCGTCTGAATTAAAAGGGACTGTATGGTAGGATACCCCGGAAGACCCCACTTCTTACCCAGAGACATAAAAAAGCCAGGCTGGAGTTTGCCAAAACTTACCTGAGAAAGCCTAAAACGTTTTGGAAGAATGTTTCCTGGTCAGATGAGACAAAAGTAGAGCTTTTTGGAAAAGCCATCAACAGAGTTTACAGGAAAAAAAAAAAAGAGGCATTCAAAGAAAAGAACACGGTCCCTACAGTCAAACATGGCGGAGGTTCCCTGATGTTTTGGGGTTGCTTTGCTGCCTCTGGCACTGGACTGCTTGACCGTGTGCATGGCATTATGAAGTCTGAAGACTACCAACAAATTTTGCAGCATAATGTAGGGCCCAGTGTGAGAAAGCTGGGTCTTCCTCAGAGGTCATGGGTCTTCCAGCAGGACAATGACCCAAAAAACACTTCAAAAAGCACTAGAAAATGGTTTGGGAGAAAGCACTGGAGACTACTAAAGTGGCCAGCAATGAGTCCAGACCTGAATCCCATAGAACACCTGAGGAGAGATCTCAAAATGGCAGTTTGGAGAAGGCACCCTTCACATCTCAGGGACCTGGAGCAGTTTGCCAAAGAAGAATGGTCTAAAATTCCAGCAGAGCATTGTAAGAAACTCATTGATGGTTACCGGAAGCGGTTGTTCGCAGTTATTTTGACTAAAGGTTGTGCAACCAAGTATTAGGCTAAGGGTGCCAATACTTTTGTCTGGCCCATTTTGGGAGTTTTGTGTGAAATGATCAATAATTTGATTTTTGTTTCATTCTCTTTTGTGTTTTTTCATTGCAAGAAAAATAAATGAAGATAATAAAACCAAACAATTTGTGATTGCAATCATTTTCAAGAAGAAACTGAGTATTATCTGACAGAATTGCAGGGGTGCCAATACTTTTGGCCAGCACTGTATGGCAGGCTGAAAGGAGGAAGCCACTGCTCTTCCAAGAGAACATTACCGCTTCTCTGCAGTTTGCTAAAGATCAACTATAAGAGCTAGAATACTATTGGAACAATGTTTCAGACACACAAGACTAAAATAGAGCTTTCTGGTTTAAATGAGAAGCTTTATGTTTGGAGAAAACAAAAAACTGCATTACAGCATGAATAAACCATACAATCTGTGAAACCCTGTGGTAGTAGTGTTATACAGTTTGGGCCAGGACGGCTTGCCATCATTGATGGAACAGTGAATTATACAATCCAAGCAAAAGTGAGATGTTAAAAGATAGCTTTTTTTAATCATTGAAATCAAAAGTTGAGTCTCAAATAGTATTCATCCAAAGAAAGGTTAACAAAATACCTATGTGGATCTACTGACCCTGGTTCTTGTCCATAGGACCATTTCAAACATATAACAGACAGTAGTTACTGATGGACAGCTACAGTATATATAAAACATAAGTTATTTTTTTTACATTACAAAGGGTTATGAAGAATCACATTGGTATGAAGGGAAAACAGAACCGCCTCGCCCAGCTGTTCCACATACACATCAAAAAGTCCTGGTAAACCTATGTTGTGGCCCCATCATTCTTTGGGGATGTAGTAAAAGTACCTCATTTCTATTCTTCACTTTTAAGGATCCCATAATTAAACTAGCCACTAAAGAAAAAACTTCCTACCCATTACCCACACCCGTAGCACTTCCTTGGTCAAGATTCATCAGGTGAGTTAGCGGGTATTGGTGGACTAGTGCCGGAGTGTCGGCTGGGCACAAGTGACTGAGTGGTCAGTCCAATGACTAACAAATGCCTTACACGTGGCTAAGCTCCATACATTCTTATCTCATCCATTTTCCAATTGGTGGCTTCCAAGCATGAAGGCGCCCAGTCTCTCTCCTATCTCACTGGTGCAGGAAAGGGACAATCCCGGTCTGCCTGGAAAGCATCAACGTCATTTCCAGTTCTTGAAGAGCACATGCACCTCCTAAATTTACATCATTTCAGGTCATAGTGGAGCATACAGTTACTTATCGCTTTTAAATAAAGTCGCCTCCCTTTTCTATGGGCACGAACCAGAGGTGGTGTAATGTCTTCCCAGTATGCTTGAAAAAGACAAACTTGTGTTGAAACGTTGTGGAATCAAGTGATCCCTTGATACTGAACGGGCGTCCCATCACTGCCGGATTGTGTGCTACACAGGCGGCCATTGACTATAGGTGCTGCAGTCTGCTGTATTCCCAGTACAGACTGACTGAATGCTCTCCTCCACCTCAAGTATAGGTAAAGGAGCTGGCTAAGGCAACCAAGAATATAATAAACTAAGTATCTTACAGGCAATGTCGGTATACTGGACACCTAATTAAAGGGAACCTGTCACCTACAATATGCGTTCTGACCTATCGGCAGACGAATGTGTGCCCTAATTACACCTCCCTACCCGTCCCTGTGCTGTAAAATTGTATAATATGAAAGTAATAATAAACGTTTTATTACCTTCATATTTGGTATGTAAATAGCAGTGAATGTGGTCACAGGGACGGCGCCTTGCCCTATGGACGTCTGCATATTTCCGTGGTATCACGACCCTGTGGGCGTGATACCATGGAGCGACGTCCCAATCGCTCATTCTATCCTGCGCGCATTGCAGCAGGCTTCTTTTCCGGGTGTTCAATCACTGGCTTCAGACGCGCACTGTGCATGCGCAGTGCGCATGTGAAACTGACCAGGAGAACCCGAAGAGAAGCCTGCTGCAATGCTCGCAGGATAGAATGAGCGACGGGGATGTCGCTCCATGGTATCGCGCCCACAGGGGCGTGATACCACGGAAATATGCAGACGTCCATAGGGCAATGTATTGTTCTTCAACCATTCAAGTTGTGGAATGGCCAAGTCAAAGTCCTGACCAAAAGGGGCAGTCCAAAGGTAAAAGGAAATCTTATTAAAATCCCTATCTATTTGCTGCTATGATGAAAGCTATTTTCTAATATACTTCAATTAAAAATTCCCTGTTTTCTAACTACTCTCTAACTGCTGTTCTATTTGTTTTTTTCTATTTCCTGTCTGATGACACTTGGTATGAGAATCCCAGTGCATGTTGGGATACTCAAATGAAGTGTCATCAGAGGGAAGAGTCTGTGGCAGTGACCGCAGCCTCTGTCCCCTGCCTCAAATACAACGTCATCATGATGCTTGTCCCAGCCTGCACTGTGCAATCTGTATCGTGACAGCGCCTGCTCTGTTATAGGCTCAGATCTGTAATAATCAGTCATTAAAGAGCAGCGTCTATACCCGACATGCAGGAGACTAGAGCCGCCCCGCTAGTAACATCACTGGTATCATGCATGCCGGGTAAAGGCACCGCTCTGTTAGGTCAATTTAGGTTACATTTATGCACCAATATAGAAAAATCTGACGGGTTCACAAGCATCCCTGTATTGCAGTATATAGCAAAAGTCATCATACGATCACTGGCTCATGTCCCCCTCTTCATGCGCATTAAAAATAAAGACTATATATATATATACACACATACATACACATATATATATATATATATATATATATATATATATATATATATATATATATATACACACATACATTATATATATATAAATATATATATACATACATACATACATATACATACATATATACATACACACATTATATATATATATATATATATATATATATATATATATATGTGTATGTATATATGTATGTATATATATATATATATATATATATATATATATATATATATATATATATATATATATATATATATATATATATATATATACACATACATACATAATTACCTGACACTGGTAAACCCCATAAAACAAAGAATAAATAAATTGAGAAGGCCAGAACTGCCATTTAAGTTGATTTATCCACCCTACCCCTCACAAAAATGCAATTAAAATGTGAACGGATTATTAATTCTCCACAACTCCAATAAAATACACAGGTTTGGTATCGCCATAATCAGAGAGGATCAAGATGCCAGGTCATTTTTACTACACTAAGGGGTACTTTGAACACTACGACATCGCTAGCCGATTGTAGCGATGTCTAGCGCGATAGTCCCCGCCCCCGTCGCAGCAGCGATATCTTGTGATTGCTGCCGTAGCGAACATTATAGCTACAGCAGCTTCACATGCACTCACCTGTCCTGCGACGTCGCTCTGGCCGGCGAACCGCCTCCTTATGAAAGGGGCGGGTCGTGCGGCATCACAGCGACGTCACACGGCAGGCGGCCAATAGAAGCGGAGGGGCGGAGATGAGCGGGACGTAAACATCCAGCCCACCTCCTTCCTTCCACATAGCCGGCGTGAGCCACGGTGACGCAGGTAGGTGATGTTCCTCGCTCCTGCGGCTTCACACACAGCGATGTGTGCTGCCGCAGGAGTGAAGAACAACATTTCGATTTGACCCCACCGACATCGCAGCTGAGATATCGTAGTGTGCAAAGTACCCCTAAGAGCGGCGCAAAAACAAAACCCAATAACAAAGGCAGAATTATGTTTTTCCACTATTTCACTGGATTTGGATTTACTTTTTACGTGTTTCAATATATTCTATGGTAAAATGAATGGAGCCATTCAACGCTCTCTCAAAAAAAAAAAATATATAAAAACCCTTGAAAAAACAAAAAAGCTATGACTCTCGGAAGAAGGGGAAAAAAAAAAAAAGGGGGGCAAAACTGAAAAGTTGGTAGTGGCTGGAAGGGGTTAAAGAGAACAAGTCACCAAAAAGAAAAAAACAGCATTTACCCGGTTTACTTGCAGCTATAGTGATAATCTGCGTATACCTTTTTCGGCTGTAAGGAATCAGCGCTTTGGACGTGGTCACTGATCCTGCAGTTCACCGGGATGTCAGACAAGGCGGAGTCACTGTATATTGAGCCATAACTATAAGTGCTCACTTGACAAGAAGCGTGTGCAGGAAGAATACAACTTCATTTTCTCCCTGCAGCCAAACTTCTCATTAGACAACAGCAGATGCTTAAAATGGTATTCCCCTGCAAGCTAGCAGTACGCTGCAGGTCAGTAATATGCATTGATTAATGACAGGTTAGCTATAAAAAGTGACGGGGCTGTCCAGCTTCATGATATTGATGAACTCGCCTCAAGAAAGGAGATCATTATCAGATCAGCAAGCGTCAGACCCCTACAATTATCAGCGTTCAGCTCTGGCGTCGGCCAACTGTAACCAGTGAACAGCGCTCCGTTCACTATGTAGTGGCTGTTGCCGAGAACTGCAGCTCAGGGCCACTTAAAGGAACTTTCCAGTTACAGAAAACCTATCTCCCCAGCTGTCTTTTTTTTTTTCCTCCTTCAAACAAAATGTGCCTTACTGACCCTCCCCTGGTCCAGCACTGAGTCTCCGCTACTTATCCTGGTTCCTAGCATTGTCAACAGCCCTGATGTCAGTTTCATAGCGCTGCAGCCAATCGCTTGAGCTACGTTATTAGCTGCACCGCTAACAATGTGTCTTCAGTGCTGTGGCATAGCTGCAGGGCTAGACCCGGGCAAGCGTGAGTAAAGCAAAGACTGTTTGTTTCTGAAACCAAACTGCAGCCAGGGATTTTCCAAAATCGGAAAACCCCTTGTAACTAAGTAATATCTGAGTCACAGAAATGTAAGTTAATCACAATACGATCAACATTGCCTGCAACACAAGGCTTCACACACCTGGTATTACATGAAAGTATTCAGGAAAAATACACTGTGTGCAGAATTATTAGGCAAATGAGTATTTTGATCACATGATACTTTTTATACATGTTATCCTACTCCAAGCTGTATAGGCTGAGAGCCAACTACCAATTAAGTAAATCAGGTGATGTGCATCTCTGTAATGAGGAGGGGTGTGGGGTAATCACATCAACACCCTATATAAGGTGTGCTTAATTATTAGGCAACTTCCTTTTCTTTGGCAAAATGGGTCAGAAGAGAGATTTGCCAGGCTCTGAAAAGTCCAGAATTGTGAGATGTCTTGCAGAGGGATGCAGCAGTCTTGAAATTGCCAAACTTTTGAAGCGTGATCACCGAACAATCAAGCGTTTCATGGCAAATAGCCAACAGGGTCGCAAGAAGCGTGTTGGGCAAAAAAGGCGCAAAATAACTGCCCATGAATTGAGGAAAATCAAGCGTGAAGCTGCCAAGATGCCATTTGCCACCAGTTTGGCCATATTTCTGCAACGTTACTGGAGTATCAAAAAGCACAAGGTGTGCCATACTCAGGGACATGGCCAAGGTAAGGAAGGCTTAACAATGACCACCTTTGAACAAGAAACATAAGATACAACATCAAGACTGGGCCAAGAAATATCTTAAGACTGATTTTTCACAGGTCTAATGGACTGATGAAATGAGAGTGACTCTTGATGGGCCAGAGGCTGGATCAGTAAAGGGCAGAGAGATCCACTCCGACTCAGATGCCAGCAAGGTGGAGGTGGGGTACTGGTATGGGCTGGAATCATCAAAGATGAACTTGTGGGACCTTTTTGGGTTGAAGATGGAGTGAAGCTCAACTCTCAGACCTACTCCCAGTTTCTGGAAGACAACTTCTTCAAGCAGTGGTACAGGAAGAAATCGGTATCGTTCATAGAAAAACATGATTTTCATGCAGGACAATGCTCCATCACATGCATCCAACTACTCCACAGCGTGGCTGGCCAGAAAAGGTCTAAAAGATTAAAAAATAATGACATGGCCCCCTTGTCCACCTGATCTGAACCCCATAGAGAACCTGTGGCCCCTCATAAAATGTAAGATCTACAGGGAGGGAAAACAGTACACCTCTCGGAACAGTGTCTGGAGGCTGTGGTGGCTGCTGCACGCAATGTTGAGGGTAAACAGATCAAGCAACTGACAGAATCTATGGATGTTAGGCTGTTGAGTGTCATCATAAAGAAAGGTGGCTATATTGGTCACTAATTTTTTGGGGTTTTCTTTTTGCATGTCAGAAATGTTTATTTCTACATTTTGTACAGTTATATTGGTTTAGGCTGGTTTCACACTACGTCTTTTTAACATCCGTTGAAAACGTTATTTTAGCGGAAGTACGGATCCAGTGCAAATGCGTTTTCATTTCAATGCATTTGCAATGGACTCGCGTTAACATCCGTTCACCTGCGTTTGCGTGCGTTATAGTGCGGATCCGGTGACTTGCAGTTTTTTAACATGTTTCAAAAACGCTACTTGTAGCGTTTTTGAGCTGCGTCAAAATACTGCAAGTCACCGGATCCTGACTAAACAGCACGCAAACGCAGGTGAAAGCTGGCGTGCTGATAGACAGGATCCTGCTTTTGTACTGAGCATGCCCAGAAAGTACTGAGCATGCCCAGAACCAGTCTCGCGTGATCTGTCTATCTCTCTACTCCCTCCCTCACCCTCTCTCTCTCTCTCTCTATCTCTGTCTTTCCCCCTTCCTCCCCTTCCTCTCTCCCCCACCTGAGAGCTGCGGACACTCGTAACCAAGGTAAATATCGGGTAACCACTTCTCTTAGTTACCCGATGTTTACGTTGGTTACGTTGGTTACGCGTGCAGGCAGCCCTGCTCCTAGCAGCTGCAGACACTCGTAACCAAGGTAAATATCGCGTAACCACTTATCTTAGTTACCCGATGTTTACGTTGGTTACGTGTGCAGGCAGCCCTGCTCCTAGCAGCTGCAGACACTCGTAACCAAGATAAATATCGGGTATCCAAGGCCGATGTTTACCTTGGTTACCAGCGTCTGCAGCTGTCAGAAGCCGGCTCCCAGTTTAGTTCCCCTCACTCCCGATCACATGACTCCAATGCCCGCCCCTAAACATCCAGTGCAGGATCCTGCAAAATAACAGATGCGTTTGCATACGTTATTTGCTGTAAAAGCAGGATCCGTACTTCCGCTAAAATAACGTTTTCAACGGATGTTAAAAAGACGTAGTGTGAAACCAGCCTTACCTGGTGAAAATAAACAAGTGAGATGGGAATTTAGGCTGGTTTCACACTACGTCTTTTTAACATCCGTTGAAAACGTTTTTTTAGCGGAAGTACGGATCCTGCTTTTACAGCAAATAACGTATGCAAACGCATATGTTATTTTGCAGGATCCTGCACTGGATGTTTAGGGGCGGGCATTGGAGTCATGTGATCGGGAGTGAGGGGAGCTAGACTGGGAGGAGGCTTCTGACAGCTGCAGACGCTGGTAACCAAGGTAAACATCGGCCTTGGATACCCGATATTTATCTTGGTTACGAGTGTCTGCAGCTGCTAGGAGCAGGGCTGCCTGCACGCGTAACCAACGTAAACATCGGGTAACTAAGAGAAGTGGTTACGCGATATTTACCTTGGTTACGAGTGTCCGCAGCTCTCAGGTGGGGGAGAGGGGGGGAGGGAGGAAGGGGGAAAGACAGAGAGAGAGAGGGTGAGGGAGGGAGGAGGAGAGAGACAGATCACGCGAGACTGGTTCTGGGCATGCTCAGTACTTTCTGGGCATGCTCAGTACAAAAGCAGGATCCTGTCTATCAGCACGCCAGCGTTCACCTGCGTTCGCGTGCGTTATAGTGCGGATCCGGTGACTTGCAGTATTTTGACGCAGCTCAAAAACGCTACAAGTAGCGTTTTTGAAACATGTTAAAAAACTGCAAGTCACCGGATCCGCACTATAACGCACGCAAACGCAGGTGAACGCAGGTGGACGCGAGTCCATTGCAAATGCATTGAAATGAAAACGCATTTGCACTGGATCCGTACTTCCGCTAAAATAACGTTTTCAACGGATGTTAAGACGTAGTGTGAAACCAGCCTTATTTGTTTTTTATTAAGTTGCCTAATAATTCTGCACAGTAATAGGTACCCGCACAAACAGATATCCTCCTAAGATAGCCAAATCTAAAAAAAAAACCACTCCAACTTCAAAAAATATTAAGCTTTGATATTTATGAGTCTTTTGGGTTTATTGAGAACATAGTTGTTGATCAATAATAAAAAAAAATCCTTTAAAATATAACTTGCCTAATAATTCTGCACACGGTGTAAGCCAGGGGTCTCAAACTCGGCTGGGTGTATGGGCCGCACAGAGGAAAAAAATAATTTGGGGGGCCGCATTCTTTGCAGGACAAAGTGACATTTTTATTGGTACCACATATATATTATATATATATATATATATATATATATATATATATATATATATATATATATATATATATATATATATATATATATATATATATATATATATATATTAATTTTTTTACACACCTTTGGATCACTGATTTTGAACATTTTTCACTTGTTTATTATAATAAATGTGCACATTCTTTGTTTATTAAAAAAAAAAAAAAAAAAATTGATGGTAAAAAAAAAATATCATGCCTTATTTTATTTTTTTTTTACATTTTATCCCTTTCTTGTAACTAATAGTGTTACTATTAGCACTATATAAAAATTTTGGCCAACATCTTTTAGTAATGTTCCCCATCTTGTTGTAATGTACCCATGCTTGCCCCCTTGTAGTATTGTGCCCCATCCTTGTCCCCATCCTACAGTAATGTGCTCATCCTTGTCCCCATCTTATCGTAATGTGCACATGCTGTAGTAATGTGTCCAGCCTTGTCCCCATCTTGTAGTAATTTGTCCAGCCTTGTCCCCATCCTGTGTGTCCAGCTTTGTCCCCATCTTATAGTAATGTTCCCCATTCTTGTCCCCTTGTAGCAATCTCCCTATCCTGTAGTACTATCCCCATCATATAGTTGTCCCATTTTATAGTAATGTGCCCATCCTACAGTAATGTCCCTATCCTATAGTAATGTGCCAACCTTGTCCCCATCCTATAGTACTGTCCCATCCTATAGTAAAGTCCCCATCTTATCATAATGTGCCCATCCTTGTCCCCATCCTATAGTAATGTCCCCAGCCTTATCCCAATCCTATAGTAATATTTCTCATCCTTGTCCCCTTGTAGTACTGTCCCTATCCTGTAGTACTGTGCCCATCCTAGTCCCCATCCTATATTAATGTCCCCAGCCTTGTCCCAATTATATAGTAATGTCCCCATTCAATAGTATTAGGCCCATCCTTGTAATGTCCCCATCCTTTAGTAATGTGCCCACCTTGTCCCTATTCTATAGTAATGTCCCCATCCTGTAGTAATGGGTGGAGGGGGCAGTGGCGGCTGAAAGAGGGCAGTGGAGCTATAACTTACCGATCGCTCCCTTCACCTTCCACAGACCCTGGAGTGAAGCTGAGGGGAGCGGTCTCTGGACCCAGATTCACAGTGATTGGAGAGATCGGTCACAAGGCCGGTCTCTCCAATCAGAGCTGTGGGCGGGTGAAACTGAGGTCACCCAACTCCAGCCAATGATCAGTGCTATAGCTGCACTGATATGGCTGGATTTCAATGTTACAGCCATTTTCAATTGCTGAAACATTACAGTGGCTGTAATTCGCTGACGAACGCCGCTCAGCCAATCACAGCCTCCGTAGGTCCGGGGAAGAGACACCACCCCTCCTGAGGTCCCCTCCTCCCCGAATCTAAGGTATTTGCAATGCAAAGCGATCACAGACTCCGGGGCTCCAGGGCCGCAATCTCGCCATGACGTACTAGGTACGTCATGGGTCCTTAATTACCAGGGAGCCATGACGTACCCAGTAAGTCTTAGGTCGCTAAGGGGTTAATGTACCGTCCTACACACACACACACACACACACACACACACACACACACACACACACACAACACCATTCTTCTTACCTGTCCCACGTTCCCTCTGCTCCCTCATCTCTGCTTTGTGCGGCCCCCAGGCCCGTGCCCCTGGTCACTATCGCGGCCGGCGCAGAGGCTGCAGCCACTGTCAGTGATTTATGTCAGATAATTGTTTCGGCCGGTGCTGCGCGCGCAGAGCCCTTGACTCAGAGAGAACACCAGCAAAACATTCATCTAACAAAGTGCAGACAGTGGCTGCGGCCCCTGCACCGTCCGCGATAGTTAACAGGGGCACGGGCCTGGGGGCCGCAAGAAGCAGCCTGAGGGGCCGCATGCGGCCCGCGTGTTTGAGACCCCTGGTGTAAGCTCTCAGCATTACAAGCACTTATCTCTGCAACACTGGATCTTATGGACAGAGGAGAAGCATTCTGGGAATCCAGACTCCGACACTGCTCACATTATAGACATGCCTCACTATGTACAACGGCATGTTATGTACTACACATTGTGTTCTATTACCCACTATACCACACGTTGTGTCACATACCGTGTGGTATAGGTGGTAACACAACATTGTATGTCCCATACTATATGTTACCCCCCTATACCACACGTTGTGTCACATACTATATGTTACCCCCTATACCACACGTTGTGTCACATACTATATGTTACCCCCTATACCACATGTTGTGTCACATACTATATGTTACCCCCTATACCACACGTTGTGTCACATACTATGTTACCCCCTATACCACACGTTGTGTCACATACTATATGTTACCCCCTATACCACACGTTGTCTCACATACTATATGTTACCCACTATGCCACACGTTGTGTCACATACTATATGTTACCCCCTATACCACATGTTGTGTCACATACTATATGTTACCCCCTATACCACACGTTGTGTCACATACTATGTTACCCCCTATACCACACGTTGTGCCACATACTATATGTCCCCACTATACCACACGTTGTGTCACATACTATATGTCCCCACTATACCACACGTTGTGTCACATACTATATGTTACCCCCTATACCACACGTTGTGTCACATACTATATGTCCCCACTATACCACACGTTGTCACATACTATATGTTGCCCCCTATACCAAACGTTGTGTCACATACTATATGTCACCATTATACCACACGTTGTGTCACATACTATATGTTACCCCCTATACCACACGTTGTGTCACATACTATATATTATGTTTCCTGCTCTCCTTCATGTTACACCTCCTGGATTATGAAGTGCAGAGAACGTTTCCTTAGACAATATGTACGAAAGCCAAGAAAACTTTTGGAAAAAGTAAAACCAGTATAACATCGTCACATAAAAAACCCTAAAGATAACAAAATGAATAATAAGCTACATACATTACGGTTCCCTTTCGGTAAATACAGTGGTTAGTTGGAAGCCCTTCATCATCCTCCTGGCCTTCAGCATCTCTGTGTTTTGCTCATGAAAAATGTATTCCCTCCCAGCACAATGTAAGCTATGGAAGAGCAGAGTCATCTTCCACACAATAAATAGTTAATGCCGAGCACAGGTTGAAGGCGACTCCTTTGTGAGCTTATGACACATCCTCAGGCCTATGAGGTTTCTGCAGATGCTGCAGCATCACGCACGTCAGAATCATCAAAAGGATGCCAAGCCCTGCTTGTCCCGGCCCTCCGGATCAGGACAGGCAACCTCTCCGGGTTCTATTACTGGCTGCACAGTCACACCACAACACACCGGGGGAATTGTGAAATCAGGAGGATAAAACATGTAAACCATTCATAGGAGGACACAGTGACATGGAGTACTACCGTAGAAGCCATATGCTCTCCTGTGACAGGCAGCAATATAGCACAACTCCGCTATAAGTACATACAGTAAAGGCCATGTGCCCACAGGTCAGTCTCGGCGTGGATTTTGGCACAGATCAGTGAATCAGTATTTCATCCAACCTCAATCTACTGTACATCGCATGATAAGAATAGTTACACAGCACTGTTGGTCATATGCATCAAAATGTGAGAATAACGTGAATGATATTTATTACCAAGGATGCCAACAGATTTCACAATCTCATCACTGAAATATAGCTCCCCGACACCAGCAGCTCTCATGCAGCCCCACATAAGGCCACCACCATGTTTCACTTTAGGCACCATGAATTTATTCTAAATTTCATTTTTCAAAATGCCTGATACCTACAGTAAAACATGGTGGTGCAGTGTCTAATGTGGGGCTGCAAGAGCCCTGCTGGTGTCGGTGAGCTACAATTTCATTAATAGTATCATGAATTCATAGATATACTACTCGATATTGAAAGCGAATATGCTGCCATCACTACGTGCCCTTAGTAGATGTGCACTTTTCCAACATGACAAAGATCAAAAACACACATCTGTTGAAGAAGAATAGGATGAAAGTGATTCAGTGGCCAAGTATGTCTCCTAAACTGAACCCAATCTGAAGAGACAACTTGTCATAATTTTGCATCCAGGCCATTTATGACATCAGGAAGCAATATTCCCCCAATTTGGGAAAATTAGAATCTCTCGAAGGGCTCTTTCAGGCATCTGTGCAACACAGTCAGAGCACAGACTAGAATGCATGACCTAGCTGCGGCTCTCCCAACCACAGCGTGACAGCTTGATATATTTCTATGAGGCTGTCACACGTGGGTCAGGAAAACCCTGGCCAGTCTGTTTCATTGCGGTCTGTGCATGGACTGGCCTTAGGTTTCCTGCAAAGAGTGTGACAACCTCATAGAAACACATGAAGCTATCACGCTCCGGTTGGGAGTGCCACGGCCAGTCCATTCATTCTGGTCTGTGCGTTGCACGAATGTCTGAAAGATCCCCAATTGGGTTTTTCCTTTCCTCTGGATCAATGTTAGGATTATAGGTTAGACTTGATGGACTTGTGTCTTTTATCAACTTTAACGACTTGTGACATATATACAGTATACATAGTATGTCATAGTTTAGCTCCCTGCCTTTCTTGGTAGATGATGACTGTGATATTCAGTCATCAAAGGCTTCTAACTGCCATGGGTGAAGCAGAGCTCTGCTTGCGACTGTTAACCAACTAAATTGCGCTGTCAGTCTGATTCAACGGCATTCAATGTGCATCGGCAGTGGGCGCACTGCTCTAACCCCTCATCGGCACTGCCGTGAAGAAATCGCGGGACGCCAATGAGTGCCATGACAGCCAGAAGTCAACTGAAGACCTCTGTGTCTATCATCACGGTACTCCTCCAAAAACGAACCCGAGCCGAGCATTTATAGGAGACCATGAATTCTATTATATACATTGTTGTATGTAGCACAAGCGATCAGATTATCACAGATTTAAATACAGTGAAAAAAAGTTTAAAAAAAATATTAAAAAGTAAAAATCACCCCCACCCCGCTTCGTAGGAAAGATTATTGAGGGACATTTTCATAAAAAGTTATAAAACTAAAAGAAATAAGAGAGCTAGTACTATTCCCAAGTCACTGAAGATCTGGCGCAAAGAAGAAGAAGCAGGCCCGATTACCATCCACTACTCGGGACAAACCGCACGGCCTATAGACACCTAAAGACAAGACACAGCGATACCCGAGAAAAATACACTACAAGGCCCAAACTCTTCACTGCACACCCGTACAGCAAATACTCACCGCGGGTGAACAATGGCCTAAATAAGAAGGAATCCTGTAGACTAAGGGAATGTGCACAACGTAAAGGGGTTATCCACTACTTGTACAACCTCCTTCACATTCCTCATGTGTGTCACCATAAAAAACAAAACTTATACTCACCTCCAGCGCCACCGCAGTTCCAGTGATGTCGGAACACGTGTTGGTGGAACTCACGTGACATGGTTAATACACACAAGGCCCACGTCCAATCAGCATCGGCTTCCCTCTCCCCACCTTTGAACCATTATATATTTAACAGGAAATGAGTGGCAGCCGCAGCGCTTATTCGTGTTAATGACTCCTGCGTCCGAAGGCGGTGGTGACTGATCCCGGGGCTCGCAAGTCATGTGTGACATCACTGGGCTTTGTTCTTTTATGGAGGCGCACATGGGGAATGAGAAGGGATGGTCCAAGTAGTGGAGAACTCCTAAGGCTATGTGTCCACGGTAGAATGTACCTGCGGATTTTTCTGCATGAAAATCTGCGACTTTCACGGCAAATCCGCACCTTATTTTTGCCGCGGATTTACCGCGGATTACCGCGAATTTGCCGCGGATTTTGATGCAGATTTTTTTTTTTTCCCCCATTCTATACCCAAAATCCGCAACAATAATTGACATGCTGCAGATTTTTCCGGATCAAAATCCGCGGCAAATCCGCCGCGGAAAAATCCGCAGCATGGACACAGCATTTCCAAAATGCCATTGAAATGGCTTGGAAGTGCCGCTGCTGCAGATTTTCGGAAAATCCGCGGTAAATCCGCGGTAAATCCGTGGTAAATCCGCAGCGTGGGCACATAGCCTTAAAGTATTTGGTGCAGAAATTTCTTTATCTATTGGCAAGGCAAAACATGCATTTTGGTGCAGATCTTTCACACTCAATTAGGCCACGTTCACACATTCAGCATTTGACATCAGTATTTCTAGGCCAAAACCAAGAGGGGACAATCAGAGGAAAGTATAATAGGGTCATTCCGTGTCAAGTGGACCAGTGGTCCCCCCTCGACGTTCTCCGATTTTGCTGAAAATTTATAAGGATGTACATGTATGTTTGAAAAGAGGTTCTGTAAATTTTTAGGGCCAGATCTCAAATATATTGGGCACTGTTGACCTTTCACTGGAGGCCCCCCCCAAGCCTGCGGCTTCAGCTAAGAGGATTTTGCAAACTTTGGCACATAGCCATTAGAGTTCTATACTGGCTATGATGCTGACATTTGGCATACTAGCTCAACGTTTGCTGCTAAACGCGATAAAATTATTACCGGCTATGACAAAACAATATTTCGGCCGCAATTTTGTGTCAAAGTAGCTTGCAAAACGCCTCGCATAAAATGTATGCCAAACTTTGCCCATATATAACTCAAGACCAAAAACCAATAGGAACTGGTGCTTTGCCCTGTACAACAAACCGCTTCATGACTTTGCATTGCTGCAATATCACGGTCAAAGCATATGTATTTGTGGAAATATTCACACCCACATATGATGAAAAACTTAAAAAAAAATGAATTTTACCTATTTTTAGGTCAAATTTCCCAAAAAGGGTACCCCTAAAATATATTAATTCTGTTATTTGAAAGAGCACATTTTTCTCTACAAGGATCATTGGGAGTTTTTTTGGAGTCTCTCCATTTAAGAAAAGAAAAATGCCACTGAACATGGTGTTATGTATGCACGTAATGCATTGATTTTGTGTTTGATTTTCAGATTCTTATCACATGTTACAGAGTTCTATTGTTGCTAGCAAATGTCTATTATAATCAAAAACCTATAAACCTATTGACTATTGTTACATTTTAATGCATATATTATTTATTTTTTAGTGATGGAGAATGAAATTGATGACAAAAAGATTGGCATTTCAAGGGTGTCAAATGACCCTTCATCTTTCATTGCCCATGTAGATGGATCTGTCAGATCAGAAATGCCTTTTGTGCCAATTGCAAACCTCCAGCCAGGGCAATACATTGCCTGCATTTACGATAGGAACTGGTGGATTGGAAATATTTCTGAAATTTCAGTCTCCGACCATGATGCATTAATACATTTTATACATCCTCATGGAGCAGCTAGCTTCTTTCACTGGCCTGTGAGAAATGATACATGCTGGATTCCCGAGCAGTCGATCATTGCAATAATTCCAGCACCAGCTGCAGCAGCAATGGGCCGACAATACAGCTTCTCTGAACCCATTATGTTGCAAATTCAGCAACAATTCCAGACCACTTAGACTGAACATTATGGCTTGGGAACCAATAAAAGATACCCAATATTAGGCTTGGGATCCTAGGCAAAGACACCCACCCTCAGAACCTGCGATAAAGAGACCACCCGCGACTTGCCTTGCACGGCTATCGGCCATGGCTCCTAGGCGATGGGGCTGCCAATTCTCGAAAGACAGCATTATTACAATTCTTAATAGGATTATAATAAAAAAATTGTTTAAAAGAACAGAGAGTCCTCAGTGGTTGATACCTTTTAATGGCTAACTGAAAAGATGGTAATAATTGCAAGCTTTCGAGACTACTCAGGTCTCTTCATCAGGCATGGTATAACACAAAATCTGAAGAGTCACATACTTATACACAACAGGACTTAGAATAGTGCAGTAAAAAAAAAAAAAAAAAAAAAAAAAAGAACAAGTTATATGAAACAGAACTATCTCTATGGCAGGGGGACAAGCTGTTCTAGCCATAAATACTGCTGCAGTTCAGTGTGAAAGTTTTATTGTCCTTTGATAAGGGTCTGGTCCAGGGCTGTGACACGCTCGGATGGTCAGAGGAGCACATCTTTTAACTGATGTAAAAAGACATGAATCCATGAGACACATTCATTCCTTCTCTGAATGTGTCAAAGGTCATCATAAGTTTGTACTCCCATAGTCTCCTGTCTCTCTGGGACTTGAAGTTTCCTTTCAATACCAGCAATTTCATGTCCATGATGCTGTGGTCTGGGTTACAAAAATGTTTGGCCACAGGTAGATCCATCCTTTTTTCTCTAATTGTGTGGCGGTGAGAATTCATCCTTGTCCTGAGCTGTTGTCCTGTCTCCCCTACATACAGACCCCCAGTTGGACATTTGGTACATATAATTAAGTACACCACATTGGTTGTGGTGCAGCTGAACGTACCTGGGATCTTGTAGTCCTGATGTGATCTGGGAATCTTTATCTTGTCCGTTGTCAATATTAATGGACAGGTCTTGCATTTTTTCTGGTTGCAGGGAAATGTTCCTGTTGGTGTTGGAGAGGACAGGGAGCTTTTTTTTACTGCACTATTCTAAGTCCTGTTGTGTATAAGTATGTGACTCTTTGTCAGAAGCTCCCTGTCCTCTCCAACACCAACAGGAACATTTCCCTGCAACCAGAAAAAATGCAAGACCTGTCCATTAATATTGACAACGGACAAGATAAAGATTCCCAGATCACATCAGGACTACAAGATCCCAGGTACGTTCAGCTGCACCACAACCAATGTGGTGTACTTAATTATATGTACCAAATGTCCAACTGGGGGTCTGTATGTAGGGGAGACAGGACAACAGCTCAGGACAAGGATGAATTCTCACCGCCACACAATTAGAGAAAAAAGGATGGATCTACCTGTGGCCAAACATTTTTGTAACCCAGACCACAGCATCATGGACATGAAATTGCTGGTATTGAAAGGAAACTTCAAGTCCCAGAGAGACAGGAGACTATGGGAGTACAAACTTATGATGACCTTTGACACATTCAGAGAAGGAATGAATGTGTCTCATGGATTCATGTCTTTTTACATCAGTTAAAAGATGTGCTCCTCTGACCATCCGAGCGTGTCACAGCCCTGGACCAGACCCTTATCAAAGGACAATAAAACTTTCACACTGAACTGCAGCAGTATTTATGGCTAGAACAGCTTGTCCCCCTGCCATAGAGATAGTTCTGTTTCATATAACTTGTTCTTTTTTTTTTTTTTTTTTTTTTTTTTACTGCACTATTCTAAGTCCTGTTGTGTATAAATACGTGACTCTTCAGATTTTGTGTTATACCATGCCTGATGAAGAGACCTGAGTAGTCTCGAAAGCTTGCAATTATTACCATCTTTTCAGTTAGCCATTAAAAGGTATCAACCACTGAGGACTCTCTGTTCTTTTAAACAATTTTTTTATCTCTACTGGCTAACACGGTACAAAGATATATTTTACTTGTAGGATTATAATACCAATTCTTAGGGAATTGGTTGTGGTATAACCACCATGGACCAACGCAAGGGTTTGAATAGTGCAGTTAGCATTCATTGCGTATTAATAAATAACACCATGTTCAGTGGCATTTTTCTTTTCTTAAATGGAGAGACTCCAAAAAACCCCCCAATGATCCTTGTAGAGAAAAATGTGCTCTTTCAAATGATAACAGAATTAATATATTTTAGGGGTACCCTTTTTGGGAAATTTCACCTAAAAATAGGTAAAATTCGTTTTTTTTTAAGTTTTTCATCATATGTGGGTGTGAATATTTCCACAAATACATATGCTTTGACCGTGATATTGCAGCAATGCAAAGTCATGAAGATGTTTGTTGTACAGGGCAAAGCACCAGTTCCTATTGGTTTTTGGTCTTGAGTTATATATGGGCAAAGTTTGGCATAAATTTTATGCGAGGCGTTTTGCAAGCTACTTTGACACAAAATTGAGGCTGAAATATTGTTTTGTCATAGCCGGTAATAATTTTATCGCGTTTAGCAGCAAAAGTTGAGCTAGTATGCCAAATTTCAGCATCATAGCCAGTATAGAACTCTAATGGCTATGTGCCAAAGTTTGCAAAATCCTCTTAGCTGAAGCCGCAGGCTTGGGGGGGGGCCTCCAGTGAAAGGTCAACAGTGCCCAATATATTTGAGATCTGGCCCTAAAAATTTACAGAACCTCTTTTCAAACATACATGTACATCCTTATAAATTTTCAGCAAAATCGGAGAACGTCGAGTGGGGACGATTTTTAAAACTGGTCCACTTGACACGGAATGACCCAATAGAAACACGTCACCACTTCTGTATTTATTGCCCACTTCTGGTTTTGACTTAAGGGTGCTTTACATGAGACGATCTATCGCGCGATGCATCGTCAGGGGTCACGGTTTTCGTGACGCACATTCGGCATCGTACACTATGTCATCTCGTGTGACACCTCCTAGCGACGCAGTATCGTTCACAAATCGTGAGTCGTGTACTCGTCGCTAGGTTTCATAAAATTGTTTAATTAAAATGGCGCTGGTTGTTCATAGTTTCCGTGGCATCACACATCACACAACTTACCTGCGTCCCGCGGCACCCGCCGGCTATGTGGAAGGAAGGAGGTGGGCGGGATGTTTACGTCCCGCTCAGCTCCTCCCCTCCGCTTCTACTGGCCGGCTACCGTGTGACGTCGCTGTGACGCCGAACGTCCCTCCAACTTCAGGAAGTGGACATTCGTCGCCCACAGCGAGGTCATCCGGAAGGTAAGTACGTGTGACGGGGGTTAAACGAGTTTGTGCGCCATGGGCAGAGATTTGCCCGTGACGCAAAAACGATGGGGCGGGTACGATCGCTCGTGCTATCGCACGATAGATCAACTCGTGTAAAGCAGGCTTTACAAAAACTGATGTAAATACTGACCAAATACTGAACGTGGCCTAAGTATGAGTGAAATCGGCAGCAAAAACGCTGAAAATTGACGTGATGCAGATTTAAATTCTCAATGTGAGCACGAGACTTCATGATTTTCATTCACTTTGCTGACATTATAACAAATCAGAAAAAAAGCGACAAATTTGCAATGTCTGCACAGGCCCTTAGGCGGGCTTTGCACGTTGCGACATCGCAAGCCGATGCTGCGATGTCGCACGCGATAGTCCCCGCCCCTGTCGCAGGTACAATATCTTGTGAAAGCTGGCGTAGCGAAAATTATCGCTACGCTGGCTTCACATGCACTCACCTGCCCTGCGACCGTCGCTCTGGCCGGCGACCCGCCTCCTTATTAAGGGGGCGGGTCGTGTGGCGTCACTGCGACGTCACATGGCAGGCGGCCAATAGGAGCGGAGGGGCGGAGATGAGCAGGATGTAAACATCCCGCCCACCTCCTTCCTTCAGCATAACCTACGGAAGCCGCGGTGACGCCAGTAGATGTTCCTTGCTCCTGCGGCTTCACACACAGCGATGTGTTCTGCCGCAGGAGCGAGGAACAACATCGTACCGTCGCGTCAGCGTAATTATGGATTACGCCGACGCTGCACCGATGATACGATTACGACGCTTTTGCGCTCGTTAATCGTATCATCTAGGCTTTACACACTGCGATGTCGCATGCGATGCCGGATGTGCGTCACTTTCAATTTGACCCCACCGACATCGCACCTGCGATGTCGTAGTGTGCAAAGCCCTCCTTCCTCTCTACTATAGTCCTATACTTAAGAAATCAAGTAGAGACAACGCTGAAGTTCCGCTGCTCCGCGGGCTGGCCAACGGCCGCAACATCAAGAGACAAACATGATCAGCAGTTGTCAACTGCACACAGCGAAGTTTTGACCATACTGAAATTCATTATCTGCCCTCCTGCGTTTTACCGTCCCAAACCTCTGCCATTTTACCTCTCCAGTTCCTCGGCCATAAATACACAACTCCATAAATCCAAACATAAGCTCATTTTATCCTCAGTATTACCAGAAAAATACTTCGGTATATCTGCATGCAATACCATGTGGATGTACATGCAGATTGAGACGCAGATTCAAACCATTTCAATACAGCAGATGAAACCTGCTGTGTTCCTGTAGGTGATCTGTAAGGCCTAAAACACACTTCCGCAAAAAAAACGTACGTGTCTTACGGTCCATGTTCCGTTTTTTTTAAGCGCTTCTCCGGTACGTATGGCATCCGTGTGATGGCGTATGCGAGCCGTGTGTGCGTGTTGAATGACCGTGTATGTGTACGTGGAATGTCCGTGTGGAATGTCCGTTTGTGTGTTGCACAATGTCGTTGATACATGTCGGCTGACAGCAGACAGGGTTGCGCGATGAGAATGAACTCGGGTGAACTTCACCCGACTTCATCGTCATGCCGCGGCTCTCTGTGTGCCGCGTACTGATTAGCGGTCACCTGTGAAGGATTCACCAGTGACCGCTAATCCCGCGAGTGACTGAAGTGAGCAGCCCTCTCTCATAGTTACCGCTCCCCGATAACCAGCGCGGCGAGGAACAGCTGTGCAGAGAATACGCGGCGACAATTACTTTGAATATGCCGGCCGCTCATTAATCAATCTCGTATTCCCTGCTTTACCCGCCCACCGGCGCCTATGATTGGTTGCAGTCAGACACGCCCCCCACGCTGAGTGACAGCTGTCTCACTGCACTTAATCACAGCAGCCGGTGGGCGTCTTTACTGTGCAGTAAAATAAATAAATAATTAAAAAAAACGGCGTGCGGTCCCCCCCCAATTTTAATACCAGCCAGATAAAGCCATACGGCTGAAGGCTGGTATTCTCAGGATGGGGAGCCCCACGTTATGGGGAGCCCCCCCAGCCTAACAAGATCAGTCAGCAGCCGCCCAGAATTGCCGCATACATTATATGCGACAGTTCTGGGACTGTACCCGGCTCTTCCCGATTTGCCCTGGTGCGTTGGCAAATCGGGGTAATAAGGAGTTATTGGCAGCCCATAGCTGCCAATAAGTCCTAGATTAATCATGTCAGGCGTCTCCCCGAGATACCTTCCATGATTAATCTGTAAATTACAGTAAATAAACACACACACCCGAACAATCCTTTATTAGAAAAAAAAACACTAACAAATTGCCTTGTTCACCAATTTTATAAGCCCGAAAAAGCCCTCCATGTCCGGCGTAATCCAGGATGCTCCAGCGTCGCTTCCAGCTCCGGAGCTGCAGAATACACAGCCGCTCCTGTCAGCTCCACGCAGCTAATGAAGGGAATAGCGCGATCAGCTGTATTCAGCGTTGGCCGCGAGTAACCTCAGTGACAGCTCAGCTGATCGCGCTACTCACCTCAGTTGCTTCTTGGAGCTGACAGGAGTGGCGGTGTCTTCTGCAGCTCCGGTCACCTTCATGCAGCAGAGCTGGAAGCGACGCTGGACCATCCTGGATTACGCCGGACATGGAGGGCTTTTTGGGGCTGATTAAATTGGTGAATGTGTTAGTGTTTTTTTTTCTAATAAAGGATTGTTCGGGTGTGTGTGTTTATTTACTGTAATTTACAGATTAATAATGGAAGGTATCTCGAGGAGACGCCTGACATGATTAATCTAGGATTTAGTGGCAGCTATGGGCTGCCAATAACTCCTTATTACCCCGATTTGCCAACGCACCAGGGCAAATCGGGAAGAGCCGGGTACAGTCCCAGAACTGTCGCATCTAATGTATGCGGCAATTCTGGGCGGCTGCTGACTGATATTGTTAGGCTGGGGGGCTCCCCATAACGTGGGGCTCCCAATCCTGAGAATACCAGCCTTCAGCCGTATGGCTTTATCTGGCTGGTATTAAAATTGGGGGGGACCGCACGCCGTTTTTTTTAATTATTTATTTTACTGCACAATATAGACACGCCCACCGGCTGCTGTGATTGGGTGGTGAGACAGCTGTCACTCAGCGTGGGGGGCGTGTCTGACTGCAACCAATCACAGGCGTCTGTGGGTGGGGAAAGCAGGGAATACGAGATTGATTAATGAGCGGCCGGCATATTCAAAGTAATTGTTGCCGCGTATTCTCTGCACAGCTGTTCCTCGCCGCGCTGGTGATCAGGGAGCGGTATGAGCCGGGGGAAGAAAAAAACCGAGCGCCAATGAAAGTATGACTGAGAACAGCAGAAAGAAAGGTAAGTATACTGAATTTAATTTAAAAAAAAAAAATAAAAATAAGATCGCTAGTGTAAAACTGCACACGCACGAAATGTGCTGAACACGGACATACTCCGTGTGCGGTCCGTGCAGGCACGGACCCATAGACTTTAGCGGGTCCGTGCATGCGTGCTGCCGGCCAAAAACGGACATGTCGTCCGGGTAGAAAAGCGCACACACCTACTTACCACACGGACACACGTTCCATGTGATTTTACGTGTGTGTGCCATCTACCATTGAATAACATGGGTCTCCGTGTGTACGTGTCTCCGGTACGTGCAAATACGTACCGCACACGTACAAATTAAACGGATGTGTGTTGCGGGTCTAACAGGTAGGACAGGCTACAGATTGTAATATCCAACACATGTCCCATGGGGGCAAGGAAAGAAGAGCTGTCACTTGGCCCTGGGAGCGAGAAAAGGTAATCTGTCAAATGGCCCTGGGGGCAAGAGAAGATGAGCCGTAACCTGGCCCTGGGGGCAAGAGAAGATGAGCCGTAACCTGGCCCTGGGGGCAAGAGAAAATGAGCCGTAACCTGGCCCTGGGGGAAAGAGAAGATGAGCAGTAACCTAGCCATGGGGGCAAGAGAAGATGAGCAGTAACCTGGCCAAGGGGGCAAGAGAAGATGAGCCGTAACCTGGCCATGGGGGCAAGAGAAGGTGAGCCGTAAGCTGGCCCTGGGGGCAAGAGAAGATGAGCCGTAACCTGGCACTGGGGGCAAGAGAAGGTGAGCCGTAAGCTGGCCCTGGGGGCAAGAGAAGATGAGCCGTAACCTGGCACTGGGGGCAAGAGAAAATGAGCCGTAACCTGGCCCTGGGGGCAAGAGAAGATGAGCCATAAGCTGGCCATGGGGGCAAGAGAAGATGAGCCGTAAGCTGGCCCTGGGGGCAAGAGAAGATGAGCCGTAACCTGGCGCTGGGGGCAAGAGAAGATGAGCCGTAACCTGGCCATGGGGACAAGAGAAGATGAGCGGTAACCTGGCCCTGGGGGCAAGAGAAAATGAGCCGTAACCTGGCCCTGGGGGCAAGAGAAAATGAGCCGTAACCTGGCAATTGGGGCAAGAGAAGATGAGCCGTTACCTGGCCATGGGGGCAAGAGAAGATGAGCCGTTACCTGGCCATGGGGGCAAGAGAAAATGAGCCGTAACCTGGCCCTAGGGGCAAGAGAAGATGAGCCATAAGCTGGCCATGGGGGCAAGAGAAGATGAGCCGTAAGCTGGCCCTGGGGGCAAGAGAAAATGAGCCGTAACCTGGCAATGAGGGCAAGAGAAGATGAGCCGTTACCTGGCCATGGGGGCAAGAGAAGATGAGCCGTTACCTGGTGCTGGGGGCAAGAAAAGATGAGCCGTAACCTGGCCATGGGGATAAGAGAAGATGAGCGGTAACCTGGCCCTGGGGGCAAGAGAAAATGAGCCGTAACCTGGCAATGAGGGCAAGAGGAGATGAGCCGTTACTTGGCCATGGGGGCAAGAGAAGATGAGCCGTTACCTGGCCATGGGGGCAAGAGAAGATGAGCCGTAAGCTGGCCATGGGGACAAGAGAAGATGAGCGGTAACCTGGCCATGGGAGCAAGAGAAGGATGAGCCGTCACCTGGCCATAGGGGCAAGAAAGGATGAGCAGTCACCTGGCCATAGGGGCAAGAAAGGATGAGCAGTCACCTGGCCATGGGGACAAGAAAGGATGAGCAGTCACCTGGCCATGGGGACAAGAAAGGATGAGCAGTCACCTAGCCATGGGGACAAGAAAGGATGAGCAGTCACCTGGCCATGGGGGGCAAGAAAGGATGAGCAGTCACCTGGCCATGGGGGCAAGAAAGGATGAGCAGTCATCTGGCCATGGGGGCAAGAAAGGATGAGCAGTCATCTGGCCATGGGGGGCAAGAAAGGATGAGCAGTCACCTGGCCATGGGGGCAAGAAAGGATGAGCAGTCATCTGGCCATGAGGGCAAGAAAGGATGAGCAGTTATCTGGCCATGGGGGCAAGAAAGGATGAGCAGTCATCTGGCCATGGGGGCAAGAAAGGATGAGCAGTCACCTGGCAGCTCCTATCTTTTTGTTATGGGGGCACTATGACCTTCTCCATTGATGGTTGCTGTAATGCTCACCACCGGAAATGGTGAAGCAGCGAGCTGCAGTGGACCCACTGGACCACAGGGGGGTCCCAGGCTTAGCCTTTAGTGCGAGGGGCTTGACGAAGTGCCCACCATGAAGCGAACACCAGGTGCAACTTCCAGGGCTGAGACTGTGGCAGCTGACCCCCAGCGCATATACGGACACAGGTGCTGACAGGCTGAGTCTCTAGCATAGACAGGGTCCACCAGGATAGCTGAGGCAGAAAGCACAGCCAGGACGGACAGGCAGTCACTAGCAAGGACAGGAACCACCGGGGCAGCTGAGAGAGATGGCACAGCTGGGGTAGACTGACACAGTCACTAGTAAAGCTGGGATCACCGAAGAGGCTGAGGCAGATGGCACGGCCAGGTAAAAGAACCAGGTACCAACAGGGCCGGACTGACGAGAACCAGGTACCAACAGGGCCGGACTGACGAGAACCAGGTACCAACAGGGCCGGACTGACGAGAACCAGGTACCAACAGGGCCGGACTGACGAGAACCAGGTACCAACAGGGCCGGACTGACGAGAACCAGGTACCAACAGGGCCGGACTGACGAGAACCAGGTACCAACAGGGCCGGACTGACGAGAACCAGGTACCAACAGGGCCGGACTGACGAGAACCAGGTACCAACAGGGCTGGACTGACAGGAGGACCTGACAACTAGCTGGCTAGGGAACAAAATCACTAACTCAACACATTGATCAGGCACCTCACCTAGTGGGTGAGTGCCTTAAGTAACCAGTACCTCACAGCGATAGGCTGAGAGGCACTTCCAGGGAATGACGCGCTGGCCCTTTAAAAAAAGGGCAGCGGCGCACACGCACATCCTAGAAGCACTCCTGAAGAACCTGTGCCGCGTGGACAGGCCCTGAGAGGAGGAAGGAGGAAGCAGGAAGCACCCACGTGGAGAATTGCAGGGACGCCAAGCAGCCTGGTAAGAGTCAGCCGCGGCGACGAGTAAGCGTGTGCCCCTTCGGAGAGGGGGTCGAGTGGTGCAGGGACACCAGCGCTACATGTACCTGCAAGTAAGGGCTTTTATATAGCAATATAATTGCCATTTCCTTCCACGTGTTTTTTTCAGCATCCGATCTTGGAAGATGTTTGGGATTATTATTTTCTGTTCTTCTGCCAATCCCAAATCTATGCTAAGAAAAATAAAATATTGTGAAAAAGGCCAAGCATACCTCTGGGAGTCTGTGTGAAGCCTAATCATTGTCCTGACCCTGGCGGATATAATGTGCAGACAGATGGAGCAGAGGTCACCTCTCAGGATAGACAGTGCGTGGGCTAATAACCCTTACATTCAGCACTGGTCACCTCGGAGGATAGACAACGCTAGGCTGACCACCCTTACATGGAGCAGACGCTACCTCTGAGGATAGACAGTGCTGGACTGACTACCCTTACATGAAGCAGAGGCCACCTTTAACCATATGCAGTGCTAGGCTGACCACCCTTACATGGAGCAGACGCTACCTCTGAGGATAGACAGTGCTGGACTGACTACCCTTACATGAAGCAGTGGCCACCTCTGAGGATAGACAGTGCTGGACTGACTACCCTTACATGGAGCAGACGCTACCTCTGAGGATAGACAGTGCTGGACTGACTACCCTTACATGAAGCAGAGGCCACCTTTAACCATATGCAGTGCTAGGCTGACCACCCTTACATGGAGCAGACGCTACCTCTGAGGATAGACAGTGCTGGACTGACTACCCTTACATGGAGCAGACGCTACCTCTGAGGATAGACAGTGCTGGACTGACTACCCTTACATGAAGCAGTGGCCACCTCTGAGGATAGACAGTGCTGGACTGACTACCCTTACATGAAGCAGTGGCCACCTCTGAGGATAGACAGTGCTGGACTGACTACCCTTACATGAAGCAGAGGCCACCTCTGAGGATAGACAGTGCTGGACTGACTACCCTTACATGAAGCAGTGGCCACCTTTGAGGATAGACAGTGCTGGGCTGACCACCCTTACATGGAGAAGAGGCCACCTATAACCATATACAGTGGTGTGCTGACCACCTCATCGGCAGACACCACTAAGGCCAGATCTGTGACTAAAGTGGAATTAGGATTCCTAGGTCACTGGCTTCTACGCTCCCGTCACTTGTCCCGTCCTGAACAGCTGTGTGGCGAGACGCTATTTATCAGTGCAGACAAAGTGTAGACAGCACCTGTCAGCAACAAAAACAAGTGGCAGAAAGTGACATCCAATTATTATGGTGGAGCTGCAAAACCTATTAGTCCCCCAAACGCCAGGGAGGCAAATAGGTGGCAGACTACAACCAACAATCTGAGGGTCCAATGTGACATCATATTATGACATCACTACAGGCGGGGACAGATGGCTGCGGATGATGGGAGTGTGCTCTATATATAATAGGATGATGGGAGTTTTCTGTATATGTGAGGTGATGATGATGGCGGCAATTGTGCATATATGATGTCATGATGATGATGATGATGGCAGTTGTGTATATGATGTGATGATGATGATGATGGGAGTTGTGTGTATGATGTTGTTAGGGATGCGATTATGAGTATATAAGTATATAAGAATTATCATTGGAGATATCCATAAAGGACAAGATTTAAGATGCTGTTTCAGACTGTGTACCCCACCTAGTTCTGTATTTGGACATCAAACTCAGACAGTCTGGGCTATTCTTGTGACCAGTGAATCATGCTGACATTGCTTAATATAAATGAGGAACCAAGCACATTACAGTAAATTGTATATCACAGAATAAGCTGTTCTACTTTATCCAATAGGAGACGTGTTACGTATTCTTGGCACCTAGCCAATAAGGTTATATATATTTGTAACACTTCCGGAAATAAATCAGTCTTACTTTCTATTCATATCTGAGCACGTCTCTCTGGTGTGAGTGAAAGAGAGGGTAATGCATGCTACCACGAGTGACTCATAATTTGGACTGCAGACAGTTTAAGACGGATGCATGATTAGATTGCATCAACCTAAATTACGGCCTTATCATTTGGCGCCCAACGAACCTTAGGACGGAGCTCTGGATGGCGGACGGCCGTGCTGACACCTTCAGTCGGAAGGCAACTACACGAGAGGTGGAGAATTGCGCAACTCCAGCTGCAGGTGAGATCATTTGTATAATCTCACCTTGCAAACCTCATGCGTGTACTTGCATTTCGAAGGGGGGGTTGGGCTGTCCCAGTCTAGACACCTAATGACCGCCATCTCGCATGAGATAATCCGTCCTAAGAGATCTCACACCAAGGTGGTCAGGTTCACCTTAAGCTGTCTGTAATTTATGTAATGTGGTTTTTGTCTGCTCTTTAAGAAAAGCAGAAGTTCTATAGTTTCGTTTTTCTCTGAGTTGAAAGTAGAGGAAAATGAGGAAGTTGTGATATACGCTGGATACATATATATGGATATATATGGTTATATCTGCAGGTGAGATCAGCCACCTGGATGGTGTATATAGTGTCCTTATTGTTATGTCATTGTATTGACCTGTGTCTACCTGTGTAAAAATGTCTGTCTATTTGCAGCAGGTGGAATACTTGCTGGTGTCGCTCTAATCACTGTGTTTGTTTGCAGCGAGGTGGGCTGCAAAAAGAGGAAGTTCTATGTGCTTTGTTCGTTCGTACTTGCAGGTTACGATAAAAGAGGAAGTTGTGTCACGGGAATATACTTTGATATATTGAAGTATATTGAAGCTGGTTTACTCTATGAGTGAAGGAGAAACTGGAAAAAATGTACCTTTGAAGTATTCTGTTTGAGTATATAGTGTATATACGGGTGTGTAACGTGTCCGGTTGATAGTCAGTAATTGAAAGACTGAAGGCTAGGTACAGAGTTACGGTAAGCGACCTGACTGTATCCTAGTGCGTCTTCCACAGAGAGGAGACGATAGGGGGATTGGTTTTGGCCGGTACAGCGTCATGGTGAGACCCTGACTGTATTTGATGTTCTCCGCGATCCTAGGTAGGAGGAACATTGGCAAAATCCCTTGACTTTGGTTTTAAACAGTATTATTGATGTTCTGGACGGACCGTTCAAATAAGGTGTATATAGTGTGAACAGAGGTTGCTGGTACATGAAGTAAGAGATAGTGAGGGTGAATTTAGTATCTATCACCCACGTGACACCTCTTCCTGGTAAGACAACCTGGTCTGTGGACTGAGATAGAAATTCTGTGTATTCTGTGGATGTGTAAAATCGCTGGTCCAGAAAAGGAAGTGGATTACGGCATAGCAGACATCCAGATTGACGTGTTAGTTTTGGGTTGTATACCCTTTGAAGCATGGGGTCTAATCAGTCCACACCTGTCAAGTTTTGTTAAATAAGCGAGGGATCTTGAAAGATAAAGATCTCCTTATGGATGCTGAGGCATGGTATAGAACGTCAAAAGATGTTAGAAAATTGGCATAGTAGATATTTCTATATTGCGCCAGATCAGAAAATGGCATCTCAGGAAGTGGCCAAGCCCATTAGGAAACAACGCCCCCCTCCTCATAAGTCGTCCCCAGAGGGTTGGACTTGTGTAGTTTGTCCCCCTGCCCACCAAACGCCCTCCCTAGCCTGCCCAGACGTCATTTCAGGTTGGGCCGCACCCAGTTCCCTTTTCCAGCCATCTTCAGTCCCAAGGCCACTGGCCTATTTGTTGCTGGAGCAGCAGAAGACACCGAGGGGGGGCAGGAAGATGACAATGATTTAACAATGATCCACCCCACCACCAACACTGTCCCTAGTAGAGGTAAACCACAGGTGCTGTCCTTATTTGAGGACGTCAGGCCACACATGGCATCGCACCATTATTCCGATAGTCCCAGACAAGAACGCCCTAAATATGTGACATGGAAGCCTCAAGAGGCTGCAGTCCTTGTGAAGGAACACTGAGATATATACACCTATGAGTGACGTGTCATCAATAATTGATGTTTGATACCTTGGACCTGATGTACCGGTGCAGTGTTAAGGAAAAAGTGGGTGAAAGAGCCCTGACTGTTACCTGGTACGGTTTTCATGCTAAGCAGTGAGTTGAACGTTGTATGCGTACTCACTGGTCTTGTTTTAGTGGATGTCAATGTATTCTTACCTAGAATTGAATACATTGGGGAAGACCCCTACACTTTGGTCTTAATCGGAATTATTGAGTATTCGATAGACCGTTCTCATGGAGGTGTATGTATATCGTGAATTCTCTCTCTGACATAATATCTCATATATAGTTTTCCCTGAAGGATGTTTTCACCCAGATTAAAGCTGGGGATTCTTTCTGGCCAGAAATGGAGCCAGGTTTGCAGTGAGGGTGTATGTACCTTATCACCCAAGTGACACTGGAAGATGTTTTATGTATAATGTACGCAGTTTTTGGTGTGAAACACCGTAGGAGAGTTGAAAAGAAAGAAAAAAAAAAAGGGAAGTGTTAGTTTCTATTTCAGTGTGTTGAAATGGAGAATTCTCCCAAAAGGGGGGGAGGTTAGCTGACACTGAATACGCTATGTGTATTTTACCTGTCTGTGGAGCACTGTGTCCACGTAAGCCCACCCCATTATTCCATTATTTTCTGTTCTGAATGTAGATTTCTTTCTGTCACTCAGTGTTTTACTCAGCCCTGGGTGGGGTATGGTATGGGGATAGTTATTGCAGGGGCTGACAGGAGATAGGGATACGCTGGAGGCTCGGCCCTGACCACCATCAGGTCTACCGTCGAGATGAGGGAGAGTACAGGGTCCCTAGTTACAGGGTCAGCCCAGGGGTCCCTATATAATCCATATTCCCGGTGACAGATTGAATACCTCCTGAATGTAGATGTCACAATACATGTCCCTCCCAGGACTCTTCAGACGCCATTTTTGGCCAACACCTACTTCCTCTTTTAGCGGCTGTTTCTTATCGGTAATTATCTTTAGTGGACGTTTTAACTCAGACACTACATAGTTCATCTTTAGACGCCATTTTAGTCCAGCCGACACCCAGTTCCCTATTTTTGTTTTAGCAGCTACAGCCACTGCTCTGTTTATTGCTGATGAAGCAGGGACTGCAGAGGGGGGATATAGGGACCTGAAACACACACTCCGTTTTATACAATTTAGTAGACCATATAGACTGCTCACTATTAGTCCTGGTGGACAGTGAATATTTTTCTGCCTATGGCAGTTGCTGCTTAGCCTGGTTTGAGATATTCTCACTTGTATGTTATCCTGCCTGATATCTTGCACAATCTCAGTTCCCTGATAGAGAGGGTGGAGGTTCATGTGGTCCCAAGGGGACATTGATCATCAGGAGTTGACATATATTAGAGTTTTTCGTTGGCAGCACCCAGTAATCCTTTGTGTCTTAGTTTGCAGGGTCTGACAGGAGATAGGGATACGCTGGAGGCTCGGCCCTGACCACCATCAGGTCTACCGTCGGGATGAGGGAGAGTGCAGGGCCCCCAGTTACAGGGTCAGCACAGGAGAGGTAGAGTAGATACGCTCCACTGCTTTTTCCTAGTTGTGTAGATGTAGTCAGGGGGTGCTGCTTGGTAGTTTCCAAACCCTCTTGTGCTCTTTTCTCTTTCCCTGGGGTTTTAGGGGATCTTAGTTTTTAGAATTTCAGTGTTCTCCTGACCCCAAGTTACACTCATTGCTCTTTCTTACAAACCTGGGTATAGTCCTTTGTATCAGGATGATGATATCCCACATGTAAACTACAGCTGGTAAAGACCAAGACACCCTCCTTCAAATGGCAAGACGTATGGAGATGAATCTAGCAGCTTACAAGATCACCCCGCATACAGATGAGCTACAGTCACAGTCACCTGAGTTACAGTCACCTGAGTTACAGTTACAGTCACCTGAAGAGTATCATCATGTCATCTCCAGCCCAGAAGTCATTCTACCTGTTTGCCATGGAAGAAGATAGCAGTCCTTTGAACACTACTCAGCCAGATTGAACACCTACCTAAAGCACCAGTTGAAGATCAGTGCCCGTATGACATCACTGCTCCCTGACAAAGTCACCAACTCCCGGTGTGCGGTCCTTAATCCTGCTGAACTTCTCCCTCTTCCAAGGGGGGAGTGTCCCACCTCTGACACCTTGGTGGAAGAGGTAGTCGACTCTGGCATAGCTGAAACTCTGGATTCGATACCCTGACTTAACACCTTTGGACCCTGACTTAACCCCTTTGCGGATGGATCAAGATGTGCATCAAGAAGACGGTTCCACATGGGTATGGTGCTGGTAGCAGAAGACGCTGTGCTGATAGAGCAGTCGCTACCCGCATGCCTGTCTGTGAAGAAGCAGATGTATGTGCTCTCGCTGAAGCCTGCAAGATGGCAGCCAGCATCTACTCTGTGGAGGGCAAGAGACTTGATCACTGCCAATGAACCTGTACGCCGCCATGAGGCCATAGAAGAACGGATGGAAGCTTTGCTATTGCCAGACAGGGTCGCGGTGAGCAGGGTTGAGGCCTACATTAGATGAGTCAAGGGAAGCAGTAAGAAGTGCCCTCACTGACAGAACATCCAAAGAAGCCCCAAGACCACTTACGAGAGAAACAGTCAGTCAATCTGTGCTTTTCGAATGACCCAGATGTGAAGAAGAAAGGAAGGATGGAAAGTCTTGAGAAAACGTTGTCCTGACCCTACAAGAGCAAGTCCCAGAAGAAGAAGAGGACTGAGATAGGGTGCAGCTGTGGGCTCCCGGAGACCATAGAAAGTGGCTAGTGACCTGCTTTCACTGCCAGCCAAAGAGATATGGCAGGCCTTAGACACAGAACTGACTCTACACACCCCATACCAGCCACAGAATAGAGGGAAGGTTGGGAGGATGGGGCAGTGTAGAAAGCAAGGGCATGAGAGTCTTCCCCTTGCATTGTTCAGTGTCAGACACACCCCAGCAGGGATCACTAGGTTGAGACCCTATGAAATCCTGTTTAGAAGTACCCCCAGATACTTCAACTAAGCTTGTTGTTTGTTTAAACATGTGCCTAATACACGTTTTTGAGTTTTCTCCTCCAGATCCAACCAGATCTAGATTTCTCTCTCTTTTCTTTTTCTCTCTCCTCTTTTCCTCTCTCTTTTCCTCTCTCTTTTCTCTTTTCCTCTCTCTCTCTCCCTCTCTTCTCAATCTTTCTCTCTCTCTTTCTCTCTCTCTTCTCTCACTCTTTTTCTTCGGACGAAGATCCATGCATTCCACTACAAAGATGTCGGACCTGCCTGAGACCAGGAGATGGCTGTCTTCCCTCTTCTACCCGATACTTTGTGCCAGGATGATGATATCTAAGCATGTGGACTGGAAGACGACTCTACATCCCACCTTTGATGTCCCACCATTACCGCCTGAGGACTGAGGAGCATGAGACTCTGAGAGAAACCAACCCTGATAAATATTAGCCCATTAGAGGACTACTGCCACGTTCCCCCTTCCTGAATAACGTGGGCCAGCGGAACATAGCCATGAGGACAGTCTAGAGAATACGATCAGGATCTGGCTTCCTATGCATAGTCTGTTGGGTGGGGAGATTCATCCACAAGGGATGGGGTATCTCGTATGTGAGTGATGTAACCATCAGCATTAGGACAGATCAATAGACCTGGAAACGTAAGGAAAGACTTTTTGGCTATCTCCAAAGGGGGGACTGTTAGGGATGCGATTATGAGTATATAAGTATATAAGAATTATCATTGGAGATATCCATAAAGGACAAGATTTAAGATGCTGTTTCAGACTGTGTACCCCACCTAGTTCTGTATTTGGACATCAAACTCAGACAGTCTGGGCTATTCTTGTGACCAGTGAATCATGCTGACATTGCTTAATATAAATGAGGAACCAAGCACATTACAGTAAATTGTATATCACAGAATAAGCTGTTCTACTTTATCCAATAGGAGACGTGTTACGTATTCTTGGCACCTAGCCAATAAGGTTATATATATTTGTAACACTTCCGGAAATAAATCAGTCTTACTTTCTATTCATATCTGAGCACGTCTCTCTGGTGTGAGTGAAAGAGAGGGTAATGCATGCTACCACGAGTGACTCATAATTTGGACTGCAGACAGTTTAAGAGGGATGCATGATTAGATTGCATCAACCTAAATTACGGCCTTATCAATGCGGTGATGATGATGATGATGGGAGTTGTGTGTATGATGTGGTGATGATGATGGGAGTTGTGTGTATGATGTGATGATGATGATGATGGGAGTTGTGTGTATGATGTGGTGATGATGATGGGAGTTGTGTGTATGATGTGATGATGATGATGATGGGAGTTGTGTGTATGATGTGATGATGATGATGGGAGTTGTGTGTATGATGTGATGATGATGATGATGGGAGTTGTGTGTATGATGTGATGATGATGATGGGAGTTGTGTGTATGATGTGATGATGATGATGATGGGAGTTGTGTGTATGATGTGATGATGATGATGGGAGTTATGTGTATGATGATGATGGGAGTCGTGTGTATGATGATGATGGGAGTCGTGTGTATGATGATGATGGGAGTCGTGTGTATGATGATGATGGGAGTCGTGTGTATGATGATGATGGGAGTCGTGTGTATGATGATGATGGGAGTCGTGTGTATGATGATGATGGGAGTCGTGTGTATGATGATGATGGGAGTCGTGTGTATGATGATGATGGGAGTCGTGTGTATGATGATGATGGGAGTCGTGTGTATGATGATGATGGGAGTCGTGTGTATGATGATGATGGGAGTCGTGTGTATGATGATGATGGGAGTCGTGTGTATGATGATGATGGGAGTCGTGTGTATGATGATGATGGGAGTCGTGTGTATGATGATGATGATGGGAGTTGTGTGTATGATGATGATGATGGGAGTTGTGTGTATGATGATGATGATGGGAGTTGTGTGTATGATGAAGATGATGGGAGTCGTGTGTATGATGATGATGGGAGTCGTGTGTATGATGATGATGGGAGTCGTGTGTATGATGATGATGATGGGAGTTGTGTGTATGATGATGATGATGGGAGTTGTGTGTATGATGATGATGATGGGAGTTGTGTGTATGATGATGATGGGAGTTGTGTGTATGATGATGATGATGGGAGTTGTGTGTATGATGATGATGGGAGTTGTGTGTATGATGATGATGGGAGTTGTGTGTATGATGATGATGGGAGTTGTGTGTATGATGATGATGGGAGTTGTGTGTATGATGATGATGGGAGTTGTGTGTATGATGATGATGGGAGTTGTGTGTATGATGTGATGATGATGATGATGGGAGTTGTGTGTATGATGATGATGGGAGTTGTGTGTATGATGTGATGATGATGATGGGAGTTGTGTGTATGATGTGATGATGATGATGGGAGTTGTGTGTATGATGTGATTATGATGATGATGGGAGTTGTGTGTATGATGTGATGATGATGATGATGGGAGTTGTGTGTATGATGTGGCGATGATGATGGGAGTTGTGTGTATGATGATGATGGGAGTTGTGTGTATGATGTGATGATGATGATGATGGGAGTTGTGTGTATGATGATGATGGCAGTTGTGTGTATGATGTGATGATGATGATGATGATGATGGGAGTTGTGTGTATGATGTGGTGATGATGATGGGAGTTGTGCCCATGATGATGATGGGAGTCGTGTGTATGATGATGATGGGAGTCGTGTGTATGATGTGATGATGATGATGGGAGTTGTGTGTATGATGATGATGGGAGTTGTGTGTATGATGATGATGGGAGTTGTGTGTATGATGATGATGATGATGATGGGAGTTGTGTGTATGATGATGATGGGAGTTGTGTGTATGATGATGATGATGGGAGTTGTGTGTATGATGTGGTGATGATGATGGGAGTTGTGCCCATGATGATGATGGGAGTTGTGTGTATGATGTGATGATGATGATGGGAGTTGTGTGTATGATGTGATGATGATGATGATGATGATGATGATGGGAGTTGTGTGTATGATGATGATGGGAGTTGTGTGTATGATGTGATGATGATGATGGGAGTTGTGGCCATACACATTACATATGGGTTGCTCTGTACTGCTCATGTTCCCTGCTGATCACGAGTGCACATCAGCCCTGATGCCCCCGGTCAGGTGACGATGTGGTGACAGCAGACGTGTCAGTCGTGAAGGTGAGATGGCAGCTCCTGATTGCCCTCTCCCCGCCCCCACCGCTGACGCAGCCCCCACATTACCTACCTCTGGGCTGGCGGTGCCCGTTAGCCTCCTCCCGTGTCTCAGTCACATCCCTCCTTCCACTACAGAGGACGGTGCAGCTGACGGACAGCCATCCCCGGCCGCCGCTCCCGACTCTCCCTTCCCGGGTGTCCTAGTGACTCTGCCCTGTCAGGACACCGGGCACTGGCCAATGTTCGCCCTGGCGCTCGGGCACGTGTGTGACGTAACGTTGAGTCTTCAGATCACGCATGCGCGTCTGCCGGCTGCTTGTGTTCTGGAAGCGCAGGCACGTTGTATTTGCGTCACAGTCAGAAGGTTGTGCGGCGCGCGGTGCTGCTGGGAGCTACCGTGGGCGCGCGGAACTGCCGGCGGGGACGCGCTTCATTCGTGGCCGCGCTTCATTCATGGCCGCGCTTCATTCATGGCCGCTGCCGGTCCCGGGGCAATGTGTGCGAGTCACATCCTTGTGTGGCGCCGGTGGGCGGAGCACTGATTTGTGGCCGGAGCACAGCACGCTTTCTGCATTGTCTTGTTTCCCCCTTTCTGGGGAGTCAGGCTTTTTTTATTTGTGCCGCTGTGTATGTACTGAGCGCTGATTTTTTTAATACATCAGATTTGTTCACGTTTTATTGAGATTTTATAGATTTTCCTGTATCAGTGGCTTCCAGAAACACCAGATATGTGTTGTCTATGCTTATGCTTTTCATGTCTTTATGTGTAAATGGGGACAAGGAGGCCATATCGAGGAGTACCGTCATATTGAGGACCAGCAGCACCATACCGAGGAGCAGCACCATACCGAGGAGCAGCACCATACCGAGGAGCAGCAGCATACCGAGGAGCAGCAGCATACCGAGGAGCAGCAGCATACCGAGGAGCAGCAGCATACCGAGGAGCAGCATCATACCGAGGAGCAGCAGCATACCGAGGAGCAGCAGCATACCGAGGAGCAGCAGCATACCGAGGAGGAGCAGCATACCGAGGAGCAGCAGCAGCATACCGAGGAGCAGCATCATACCGAGGAGCAGCAGCATACCGAGGAGCAGCAGCATACCGAGGAGCAGCAGCATACCGAGGAGCAGCACCATACCGAGGAGCAGCACCATACCGAGGAGCAGCACCATACCGAGGAGCAGCAGCATACCGAGGAGCAGCACCATACCGAGGAGCAGCAGCATACCGAGGAGCAGCACCATACCGAGGAGCAGCAGCATACCGAGGAGCAGCAGCAGCATACCGAGGAGCAGCAGCAGCATACCGAGGAGCAGCAGCAGCATACCGAGGAGGAGCAGCACCATACCGAGGAGCAGCAGCATACCGAGGAGCAGCAGCATACCGAGGAGCAGCAGCATACCGAGGAGCAGCACCATACCGAGGAGCAGCACCATACCGAGGAGCAGCAGCATACCGAGGAGCAGCAGCAGCATACCGAGGAGCAGCAGCAGCATACCGAGGAGCAGCAGCAGCATACCGAGGAGGAGCAGCAGCATACCGAGGAGGAGCAGCATACCGAGGAGCAGAAGCATACCGAGGAGCAGCACCATACCGAGGAGGAGCAGCATACCGAGGAGCAGCAGCATACCGAGGAGGAGAAGCATACCGAGGAGCAGCAGCATACCGAGGAGCAGCAGCATACCGAGGAGCAGCAGCATACCGAGGAGCAGCACCATACCGAGGAGCAGCACCATACCGAGGAGCAGCAGCATACCGAGGAGCAGCAGCATACCGAGGAGCAGCAGCATACCGAGGAGGAGCAGCATACCGAGGAGCAGAAGCATACCGAGGAGCACCACCATACGGAGGAGCACCACCATACCGAGGAGCAGCAGCATACCGAGGAGCAGCAGCATACCGAGGAGCAGCAGCATACCGAGGAGCAGCAGCATACCGAGGAGGAGCAGCATACCGAGGAGGAGCAGCATACCGAGGAGGAGCAGCATACCGAGGAGCAGAAGCATACCGAGGAGCAGAAGCATACCGAGGAGCAGCACCATACCGAGGAGGAGCAGCATACCGAGGAGGAGCAGCATACCGAGGAGCAGCAGCATACCGAGGAGCAGTAGCATACGGAGGAGCAGCACCATACCGAGGAGCAGCACCATACCGAGGAGCAGCACCATACCAAGGAGGAGCAGCACCATACCAAGGAGCAGCACCATACCAAGGAGTACCATATCCAGAAGTACCACCATATCGAGGAGCACCATCATATAAAGGACCACCACCATACTGAGGAGTACCGTCATATCAAGGAGCAGCACATTATCCAGAAGTAACACCATATTGTGGAGTACCTCCATACCGAGAAGTACCATCCTATCAAGGAGCAGCACTATATCCAGGAGCAGCACCATATCGAGGAGTACCGTCGTCAGGGCCGGCTCCAGGTTTTCGTGGGCCCTGGGTGAAAGAGTCTCAGTGGGCCCCATGCACACCCACAGACACAGATACGTACACATACGTATACATATTTAAAGGGGTGGTTCACCCATTTTTTTTATTTTCTGTAGGAGTTCTACTTACCTTTCTAGGCGTTTTCTCCTTTGGCTTCTGTTTCCAGTTCTGGCACTGAGCAGCGCTATCCTGCACGCTCAGTGCCGGTCACATGACCCCCTGGAGCTGTAGCCGCCAGCATCCTCTGACGTCCCGGCATTTTCGGGCTCTCAAATAAGACGGGTACATCAGAGGAGGCTGGCACCACTCACACTGAGTGACAGGGCTGTGGGCGGTGACTACCGCACATCACAGCCCAGTATCGAGGGGAGGATCCGGAGGACGTCAGTGTGGAGCCGGCGTCCTGCAGATGGTGAGGCACGGGGCGCCAGTGTGCAGTACGGGGGGGGGGGGTGGTTCTTCAGCTGAATCCCCCCCCTCCACGTAAGTATGTGCTCACACTACCCGCCCGCTCTGCTGCAATGTCAGGAGAGCGGCCGGTGTCGGGCAGTGTGATCATCTGCTCCTCCCAGCAGCAAGACACTGACATGCATGTCACCGCTGTGCTCTGCCACCTGTCCTGCTGCATGGGACCAACTGTCTGCACTCTGTCACCTGCACCACAAGTCACAGAGTGGAGACAGTTGGTGACATGTAGCATCCAGTCACCTGCACCACAAGTCACAGAGTGGAGACAGTTGGTGACATGTAGCATCCGGTCACCTGCACAACAAGTCCCAGAGTGGAGACAGTGACATGCTCTGCTCTGACACATAGTGTGCTACATGTCACCAACTGTCTCCACTCTGTGACTTGTTGTGCAGGTGACCGGATGATACATGTCACTAACTGCCCCACTCTGTGACTTCTGCTGCATAGTACCAACTGTATACACTCTCACCTGCACAACAAGTCACAGAGTGGAGACAGTTGGTGACATGTAGCATCCAGTCACCTGCACCACAAGTCACAGAGTGGAGAGTTGGTGACATGTAGCATCCGGTCACCTGCACAAGTCCCAGAGTGGAGACAGTGACATGCTCTGCTCTGACACATAGTGTGCTGCATGTCACTATCTTTCTCCACTCTGGGAGTTGTTGTGCAGGTGACCGGATGATACATGTCAATAACTGCCCCACTCTGAGACTTGTTCAGGTGAGAGTGTATACAGTTGGAACAATGCAGCAGAAGTCACAGAGTGGAGCAAGTTAGTGACATCTATCATACGGTCACCTGCACAAGTCCCAGAGTGGATACAGTGACATGCAGCACACTATGTGTCAGAGCAGAGCATGTCACCAACTTGCTCTGCTCTGTCATCTGCGGTGCTGCATGTCACATTTTTGCCGCGATTTGGTGCGTTTTTTGCTGTGTTTTTGCTCACTGCGTTTTTAATCAGTGCACAATGCTATTAAAGATTGTTGATGAAAAAAAAAAAAAGGTCTGATGTCATTTCCTTATTCAAAATGTTCATTGTATGCAGGAGAGCAGACAGCAGCTGCAGAACTACAAGGCTCAGCATCCTCCATTCACTAGTGTATGCAGGAGAGCAGACAGCAGCTGCAGAACTACAAGGCTCAGCATCCTCCATTCACTAGTGTATGCAGGAGAGCAGACAGCAGCTGCAGAACTAGAAGGCTCAGCATCCTCCATTCACTAGTGTATGCAGGAGAGCAGACAGAAGCTGCAGAACTACAAGGCTCAGCATCCTCCATCCAGGACTGTATGCAGTTTTTTACCCAAAAAGAAAAAAAAAATAACATGGGCTTCGCCATATTTTTGTATGCTAGCCGGGTACAGCAGGCAGGTACGGGCTGCCCCCAACCCCCAGCTGCCTATTTGTACCCGGCTGGGAACCAAAAATATAGAGAAGCCCTTTTTTTTTTTTTCATTATTTCATGAATTTCATGAAATAATTTTAAAAAAAAATGACGTGAGCTTCGCCTTATTTTGGTGTCCAGCCGGGTACAACTAGGCAGCTGGGGATTGGAATCCACAGTGAAGGGTGCCCAAGCTTTCTGGGCACCCCCACTGCGAATTGCAGTCCACAGCCACCCCAGAAAATGGCGCTTTCATAGAAGCGCCATCTTCTGGCGCTGTATCCAACTCTTCCAGCTGCCCTGATGCCGGGTGGCTAGCTGGGTAATAATGGAGTTAGGGCTAGCTGTATATTATCAGCTAGCCCTAAGCCCGAAATTCATGGTGTCATGCCAATATTAGACATGGCCACCATGAATTTCTAGTAATGATAAAATAAAAAAACACAACTCACAGAAAAATATTTTTATTAGAAATAAAACACAACACAATTAGTGACTCCATCTTTATTGAAATAAACCCCCCTCCGCAGTAATCCTGGGTTAGGGTCCTGCGCCGTCCAATCCGGATCCAATATCATCTGATCGGTTTGCTGGAAGGCAAAGCGATCAGATGATGTGTCAGGTTAAAGGATTTGAATCACATCATACATCAGCTGATTGTATAAAAGCCGATTATACAATCAGCTGATGCATCAGTAGAAAAAAAAAAATAAATAAATAACATACTCACTTATGTGCTGATTACCGGCAGCTCCTGCAGCGGAGTCTGATCCTGGCCCATCACTGCAGGAGCTGCCGGTAATCAGCTGATGAAGTCCCCTGACGGCAGGATCAGCTGATAGCCGGCCGCCGGCACCGCGAGAATCGATCAGCTGATGCGTCAGGTGACTGCATCAGGTGATCGACCGCCAGGTCCTGCAAGCTTCGTACGTGCCCCGGGGAGACTGCACACAGCCGAAGCGGCGGTACCGAGACGGGCTGGAAGCAGGCATGGCACCGGGACCCTGCAGACAGGTGAGTATGACATACACACACACATACACACTCACACACACACTGTATATACGCACACACTGTATATATACACACACACACACTGTATATACGCGCACACACACTGTATATACTGTGAGACTGTGACCGGGGTTATCTATGACGGCCGGTACGTCTCGCCCCGGTTGTGCTCACTCCATGATAGAAAGTAACTCCACTCCGGGGTTAATGCTGTTTCCCTACAGGCTGAAAGGAGGGTTAAAAGGGAACAGGAAGATGGTTGTGGTCGCCTAGTGTGTGAGGGAGTGAACACAACTCCCTGAGTATCTGCCGGAGAAACAAGTGTATGCTGTATTGGACTTGTGATTTGTGCAATAAACCGGGTGCTGTGACCCTTGGTGCCTGGATCCCGTGTCTTCTGCTACGCAGCCGACCACGCTACCTCACATATGGTGGAGAATGCGGGCATGCCAGCCCGGTGAGGTGTAGCTTCCATTTCTGGTGACCCGGTAGCACATGTCCTGGATTCAAGCGGCTATACTACAGCCCAAACCCGGCGACGCCATGGAGGACATACTAAAGCAGCTGGTTCAGGCCAATGCACGTCAGCAGCAAGCCTTGCAATTGCAGGAACAAAGACATCAAGAACAGATGGTTCTCCTGGCCAAGGCGTTCCGTGCCGGACCGGCAGCAACAACCCCGGGACCAGGTGACGACGGCAGCGTCCGGAAAACGGTGAGACAAGCGTTGCAAAAGATGACCCCGGGGGATGATGTGGAAGCGTTCCTGGCGGTGTTTGAGCGGGTGGCCAAGCGGGAAAAGCTGCCGACCCCCCAGTGGGCTGAGGTATTGTCGCCCTATCTGACGGGGGAGCCCCAAAAAGCGTACCTGGACCTCTGTACCAAGGACGCCATAGACTATGCGACCCTGAAAGCCGAAATACTTGCTCGGTTGGGGGTGAATACCTATGTACGGGCTCAGCGGGTAAATCAGTGGTTCTATGAGGAAGCCAAACCCGTACGCTCCCAGGCCTATGACTTGTTGGATCTGGTAAAGAAGTGGTTGCAGCCTGACACTCTGAGCCCTGTGCAAATGGTGGAAAGGGTAGTGGTGGATCGCTTTGTGTGTACCTTACCCGTCACCATTCAACGGTGGGTAGGACAGGGCGACCCAAGTACCCTGGACCAATTAGTAGCTCTGGTGGAGCGGCATGTGGCTACGCAGGACTTGATACGGGACACTGAGACTTTGCGTGCCGCCCGTCGGTCCGGCCCCTCCAAGCCTCGGGCCAAGGACCCACCGCTGACACCGGTGCGGGAGTCCGTTACCGTTCCGTCTGAGGTCGCGCCCGCCGTCCCTGCGGTCCGGAAGGCTATGTACCCTAAACGACAACTCGTCAAGGAGGTATCCTTCACTATTAGATGTTGGCGGTGCCAGCGGGTGGGACATATGGAGGCCCAGTGTCCACTCACCACGGAGCCCATGGATTGTGGGGTTACCCGGCGGGGTTCAATGTATGCTCAGGCGGTATATACCGCGGACCTTGTCTCCCCGGAAACTGAGCCCCACTTGTGCCAAATACAGGTGAATGATCGTCCGGTTACAGGCTTGTTGGATTCCGGAAGCTTAGTGACCCTTGTGCGATCAACCCTAAGGGCTAACATAAAGGCCACAGGACGTACCGTGGGGGTGGTTTGCATACATGGGGACCGACGAGACTATCCCACGGGGGTTGTCACCATCACAGCACCCTGCGGACAGGTGCAACATGAGGTGGGACTTATGAACTCTCTTCCCTATGACGTGATCCTAGGAAGGGATCTGCCGTATTTTTGGACTCTATGGAAGGGGCCTCCTAAGTCCCTTCAGGTATTGGACCGTCCGGGACCTGAGCCCGACAATCCCGAATCCGGGACGCCTGCCGTAGGGGTCACCATGATAGGGACAGAGTGTGAACCCGATAGGTCGCCCCTAGAGGTATTGGCAGGAGAGGCTGAGATGGTTGAGCCCATCCCGGAGTTGGAGGCGTCCCCGGACACGTTTGGGACAGCCCAACTCCAGGACCCTACGTTAATACATGCCCGGAGTCGGGTGACAGTGGTTGACGGGGTGGCACAGCTACCCGGTGCCCAGGTAAGGTACCCCCATTTCGCCCTGAAGCAGGATTTACTCTACCGGGTAGATGAAATAAGGGGCGTGGGGGTAGAGCAGTTGGTGGTGCCCCAGCCGTATCGCCGGCGGGTCCTGGACTTGGCTCATAAACACCTGATGAGTGGCCACCTAGGGGTCAAGAAAACGCAGGAGCGAATATTGCAAAGGTTCTATTGGCCCGGGGTCTTTGGGGAGGTGAAACGGTTCTGTGAAACCTGCCCGGAGTGTCAGCTTACCGCACCCCTGGCCCACTTTCGCAGTCCGTTGGTGCCCTTACCCATTATAGAAGTCCCTTTTGAACGGATAGGGATGGATCTGGTGGGGCCCCTCGTAAAGTCCGCCCGAGGGCACCAACACATCCTAGTGATTGTTGACTATGCCACCCGGTATCCCGAGGCGATACCTCTCAGACATACTGCAGCAAAGCTTATAGCTCGGGAGTTGTTTGCTGTGTTCTGCCGGGTGGGGTTGCCCAAGGAGATCTTTACGGATCAGGGGACCCCATTCATGTCTAAAGTGACCAAAGAGCTGTGCCGGCTACTCCAGATCAAGCAGTTGCGTACGTCTGTGTATCATCCTCAAACGGACGGTTTAGTCGAGCGTTTCAATAAAACCCTGAAAACCATGCTAAAAAGGGTGATTTCAAAAGACGGGAAAGACTGGGATATGATGCTTCCCTATTTGATGTTTGCCATCCGAGAGGTGCCACAGGCATCCACGGGGTTTTCGCCTTTTGAGTTATACGGGCGACATCCCCGGGGATTGTTGGACCTGGCAAAAGAAACCTGGGAGCAGGAGCCCACCCCCCATAAAAGTGTGATTGAACACATTTTAGGAATGCAGAACCGCATAAGCGCGGTCATGCCAATTGTGAAGGAGCATTTACAGGAGGCTCAGGCCGCGCAAAGCGGCCGCTACAATAGACAAGCCACCGTGCGGACCTTTAAACCCGGGGATCGGGTGTCGGTATTAATCCCCACGGCGGAGAGTAAATTCCTGGCTCAGTGGCAAGGCCCCTACGAAATAAAGGAAAGAGTCGGGGTGGTCAACTATAAGGTATTGCAGCCCGGTAGGCGGAAACCTGAACAAATATACCATGTCAACCTATTAAATCCTTGGCAGGAACGGGAAAGCCTGATGGTTGATTTTTCCCCATCTCCCTCCTCTTCGGGTCGTTCAACCCCGGCTCCAGCGTCCTCCGGAGAGGACGAACCGGAAGTAAGGATTGGAGAAGCCCTCACCAAGCAACCGAGGCGAGAGGCCAGACGGCTGGTTCAGCAGAACCCCGATGTCTTCTCCGAGCTGCTTGGTAGGACAAGTCTGATACGACATGGCATTGTCACCGAGCCTCACCTGAAGGTACGCCTGAAGTCATACCGGGTACTGGAGGCTCGAAGACAAGCCATATCAGAGGAAGTGAAGACAATGCTACGACTAGGGGTCATCGAAAAATCCCGGAGTGAATGGGCTAGTCCTATTGTCCTAATACCAAAACCCAATGGCTCCTTAAGGTTCTGCATTAGGAGATTGAACGAAGTATCCAAGTTCGATCTCTACCCCATGCCCCGGGTGGATGAGCTGATTGATAGGCTGGGACAGGCGCGATACTTCACCACGTTCGACCTGACCAAGGGGTACTGGCAGGTGCCACTGACGGAGTCCGCAAAGGAGAAAACCGCTTTTGTTACGCCGGAGGGTCTCTTCCACTTTGTTGTCTTGCCTTTTGGGTTACACGGCGCTCCGGCCACATTCCATAGGTTGATGGACTTGGTGCTGGAACCCCACCAGGCGTATGCATCAGCGTATCTTGATGACATCATTATTTACAGCTCCGATTGGCAGACCCACTTGGAACAGGTACAAGCGGTGGTGGACGCGCTCCGAACAGCCGGATTGACAGCCAATCCCAAGAAATGTGCGTTGGGCCTCACGGAAGCCCGCTACTTGGGCTACGTAATAGGCCAAGGAGTGATTAAGCCCCAAATTAACAAAGTGGAGGCGATCCAGAAGTGGCCTAGACCCCTGACCACGAAGCAGGTTAGGGCCTTCCTGGGTATTGTGGGGTACTACAGGAGGTTTGTAAAGGATTTTGCGGGACTATCGGCGCCCTTGACGGACCTTCTCAAAGGCAAGAAGTCCGTCATGGTGCGCTGGACTCCGCAGGCCGAGGACTCCTTCCGGGCCCTGAAGGGGGTCCTGTGCGGACAGCCCGTTCTTGTCAACCCTGATTTCTGGAAGGAGTTCATAGTACAGACTGATGCCTCTGAGGTCGGCCTGGGGGCAGTGCTGTCCCAGGTGGTTCAGGGGGAGGAACACCCCGTCACCTTCTTGAGTAGGAAGCTCACCCCTCCTGAGCGGAATTATAGCGTAGTGGAG